>NC_092411.1:128102197-128404697 GCF_040894005.1 Engystomops pustulosus | reverse complement strand
CACCTGACTTACATACGACCCCTAGTTACAAACGGACCTCTGGATTTTGGTAATTTTCTGTACTTTAGTCCTAGGCTACAATAAACAGCTATAACAGTTATCAATGGTGCCTGTAATTAAGGTTTATTGTTTATCCTGGTTCTTATGACAATCCAACATTTTTAAAATCTAATTGTCAAAGAGACCAAAAAATTTTGACTGTGGTTACAATAATAAAGTATACGGTTCCGACTTACATACAAACTCAACTTAAGAACAAACCCAAAGAACCTATCTTGTATGTAACCTGGGGGCTGCCTGATATATATATGTTAGCATTGATGTGCTGTGGCTGTTGAAGTCAACACTAAGGCCTGTGCCTGTAGCAGCTGTGACGCATCCTCAAAGCACACATCACAAAACAGCGGGAACAGAGTTTCAAATTGACCAAAATGCTGTATTAAAAGTAGCTTTTAATTTAAATTTGATCATCCATTTAATTAATAAGTTCCATGTATTCAAAATGGTGCATGGGAGAGGGATGTGTGAGAGCTGTGCATAATTAGGAGCTCGAAGCGCTCAGGGCTGCCAATTTTAAGTTTCTTTTCCAGGTGATCTGTGTGTCAAAACTAGTGAAGAACACCACTGCGATTTTAAATAGTAGATTTAAAGCCCATATATGGTTGAGCACTGAAGGGGTTAAAATGGAAGTTTCCTTTGTACATCTCCTGTCCATAAGCCTAAAGAACCATTCGACACTGACCATGTAATACATAGTAAGCCTTTTATCTCATCAGTCACAAGTCATATAACTGTTCTCCTGCAACATGATAAACTATCAGCTGACAGCAAGACCGTTGTTGATCATCTGTTTTCTACTGCAGCTGTCATACTAGGCGGGTTATCTTCAATGGGACATCTCCTTGAAAGTACTGATCGGGTCAACACGCAGGTTGGTGAAGTGAAATCTACTGCACTGAAGCTGTAAATGAAAGCAATTTAATTCCATAGCCTACAGACCTGGAGTCATTGATGCCTTGTGCTCAGAGGCTAAACAAGAAAACCTTTTGAAAGTTTGTATTAAAAAAATTCTAGCTGTATTTGCTTGTTGCAGAACGGTGTACTGGAATGTTAGCAACAAACATAGGGACAGAGCAGTGCAGGTTAGTAGATGCTTTTATAGTATGGTACTTAGGATAATGCATCAAACAGGATAGCAGATGGGTATTCTCTTTACATCATAGTTGTGATAGAGGAATGCTGGAAACACACATCATGTTCACCAAGCATCCTCACTGAATATGCAATTTTGGCTTCACAGGTTTCCATATCAACAGCTTAAAAGCAGAATGTGTTGAAAGTGATTTATCGAGACCACTCTTGTCCTATGTGAATATGTCAGATGAATCCAGTGCCTCTTAAATAAATTAGAGTAACTCTCACCCTATGTGTGCCAGAAACATAAATCTATGCATGCTGAGAAATGGCGTAGGTTTGAGCTACAATTTATACCAGTTTCAGGTACAAATTGTAGTTAAATTGAAGTGCTATGAGAGGTCACGCCTACATCCTCTATGTCACAAGGATCAAAAACATTTTAATGCCAGAAAACTGAGATGTGTGTATATATATATATATTATATATATATATATATATATATATATATATATATATATATATATATATATATACACACACACACACACTTTATACCATGATATAACATTATTATGCATTGTAACTATTACATTTAGGTTATAAATATGTACCCTCAGTGGACATGTTAAATAAGAGCATAAGATAAAAAAGTAATTGAGGATAAAAACACCAACTCTAATTTCCTGATAAATGTCCCCTGAAGTTTCTAGAAAAAAAAAAAAAAGTATATACACTACCTGTTCCAAAAAGTTGTTGACAAATGTATCTCTGTGTAAAATGTCTTGAAAAATATTCCTGGAAGAAAAAAAATGTACATGGGTAAATGAAAATGTATGAAGTAACACAATGCATAAAAAGTATATATATTAAAGTATACCCAACAACCAAATAATTCAATGGTTTGTCAATGTTTAACTACAGTAAAGACTGAGTAGAAATGTGCTAGTCATCCAACCTTCTGAGTGGAAAAGTGGTCGCTTCTGTACAAGGAATTGGATGAAATTAGCATTTCATTAGACACTTGCTTACTGCCAGCAACCATCCCATACCCATCCATTCATCTGCTCAACTATGCGGCTGACTGCAGGCTTCCTACTTATAAAATTTTCCATCAATATTTGCAAACATTTTCAGATTAGCATTTATACACTTAAGATGTCACTCATCTAAAGCATCACGAAAAATGTTGTCGTATGACAAGACAAGTTTGCACAGCAGGAACTCTATTAAAGGAAATGCTGAAAGACAGAACACTGAGTGTTACATAGGCTGCACTTACAAGTTAGGGGTGAAGCTTTCATCTGTGTGTATGACCGAATCGCCTGCCATCTCTTCATCTGAAGTGGCCTTCCACAAAGCAGCCAGTTCAGCCCTCATGTATCGGCGCTGGTTGTATGTGTGTTCATGGCAAGGTGGCATCTGCTTTACTGTGTTAACATCAACATCAATATGTGTGGCAGGATATGGAGCATACATCACCTGACGAAATGGCAGCACAAAGCTTCCAGTTGTGTCCTGAAATCAATTGAGTTGTGGATGTATTTTATTTATTTAAAATTTTTATATTTTAATTAAACAAGCATACATTTTATTAATCAACTACAATGTACAAATAGCTCTACTACTACTCATTGCATATATACTAAATAAAAATCTTATCAAAAGTTTTTGATGGGAAAAATGTTGGTCATAACAACCAATGGGAGCTCAACTGTCATTTTCCCACATAAGTTTATAAAATGAACGCAGAGCTCTGATTGGTTGCCATCTTAAACACTTTTGCTCTCAGACAGTTTTAATAAACTAGCCTCTGTGTCAATTTGCATAAGGTGTCCTATTCATACTTAGGGTGTTTTTTTTGCATTGCAATATGATATTTGAGTATACAGAATTCACTTCTGAAAAGTGTTGGATTGCATTAAGATTCATAAAAAGTGCAGCTCAGTTCCAATTAGATAAATATGCCAATACCATGCAAGTTCTTCATTTTACAGTGAAGCCAGTACTATAAAGGTCAGAACAGGAGGCAGGTAGTTCAGCCCTTAGTGTAGTGGCCTTTCCTGCTCATTGCAGGTGCTCCTCTCATTGAAGTGAAAGAGAATGGTGGCTCAGCTTGTAGAGTGAAACAGATATTTGGAAGGGTGATGGGTATCACATCCCTGTGATCCGCTATAAATGACACAGCCTAAATAACTAGAAAGGCAAAACCTGTTTAGCGTGATTTTTAATTTAAATTCAACACTTACATGTCACTGAAAACTCAAACTTAGGCCCCTTACTCAGTAGCGAGTGTCACATGTTCAACTCACAGCATGTGCTGGCTTGAAAATCCAGCCCGAACACTGACAACTGGTGTTGAATTGGGCATGTCAGCTCAGTTCCAGTTGTCAGAGTTCAGCCAGGACATCCTAGCCAGTAAGTGAGATGGACAGCTTACTGTGTAAGGGGCTGTAGGGTTTTGTTCCTTTTGACAAGACAATACCACTTTCTAATTCTTAACTGTGACATACATACATTTTTATTTGTGCTCTCTTCTATATGGTCATCTCAAATCAAGTGACACATGTCTCACATCAAGCTATCACTGACAACATAAGAGATACTATAATGTAATGGATTTGGTCTGATAAACCCAGGTCTAAATGGACTGACCTTAAGCAGCCCTTGCACAAACAGACCCGATTCATACTTGAAAGAAGATTCAGCTCTGCAAAGTCTGGAGCATTTCCTCTCTGCGGGAGAAAGAAAGAGGCAAAGAGTCCTCACCATCTTTACCAAAGGGGAGAGAGAAATAGAAATTTATTTAATGCATTATATTTAAAACACCAACCTGCCTATTGTACTTACACACACATACATTATATATTTCTCCTGCACTTGGTGCACTGTCAGTACTGCTGCTGTTTGAAATTAACCATAGCCATTTTTTCAAGTTTTCTCATTGTTACATAAACATTGTTGCACAGATGTAGCTGGTTCAGGGCTTTTTTCTGCAAGACAAGTTCTATTTTTTATGGTTTTAATTTGTTACTACCACATATTGACTGGATATACTTAAGGATATCAAAATAAAAATGATGCAAACCAGGGGCACTTACCCATAGATCCTGGCACCATGACTGTGATAATCTTCTTATATTTGTTATCCTTGGCTTCCTTCCTATTAAATCAATTATTCTAACAAACCAAAAGGGCTCTGGGGGGACGTTACTGCTGCAGCTTTATAGGCTGTTAAACCATGCAGGAGCACTTCTCCCCTCCCACTGTGAGATTACAGCAAAGTGGTGAGCATAATTTTAAAAGTTGAATTTAGAAGAAAGGATGCCATGGATAACAAATACAAGATTACCATAGTTACAGTGCCAGGGTCTATGAGTAAGTGTCCCTGGTTTATCATACTTGATTTTGATGGTATATTTCCTTTAACTCCTTCTAAACCTGGTATTCAATGCAGGAAAGGGGGAATCAACAAGGGGCATTAAAAACTGGCTGGCATAGGGAAGGGGGCATTAAAAAAGGTCCTTGTGTAGGGAAGGGGCATCAACAAAGGGCCTGCTGCTGGGAAATGGTCATTAAAGGGGTATTCCTACGAAGACAAGTTTCTCATATGTACCCAGGATAACAAAATACAACTTTCTCTAATTCACTGTTATATCTGTGAAATGCTGTATTTTTGTTAAAAAGTCCAGCCTGTCTCTATCAGTCCTGCTGTACACAATTCCAGCTGCCCCTAGACACGACCCTGTAATTTCTGACTTTAGGGTCAGGCCGCCATCTTGGATTGTGCCGTGTTTATAGGTCTTTCTGCTCTGAACCTGTAGCCATGCCCCCTGCACAGAGCTCAGACACACTTGGGCAGATTTATCAAGCTGTCTGAAAGTCATAATATTCCTAGTTGCCCATGGCAACCAATTACAGCTAAGCTTTCATTTTACCAGTGCTCATGAATATTTTAAAGGGGAGCTGTGATCGGTTGCCGTGGGCAACTAGGAATATTCTGGGATTTTGCACTGAGCAGCCTACCGAGTGATAGGAGCTAAAACAGCAATAAAACTGAGTAAAATTGTAAAGTAAGGGGTTAAAACGATCTTTATTGTGTTAACATCACTAGGGGATTGCCACAAGAAAGAGAGCATCAACAAGGGGCATTAATAAGGGACCTGCTGCAGGGGAGTGTGCATCAACAAGGGGCATTAATGAGGGGCCTGCTGCCAGGAAATGGGAATTAATAAGGGGCCTGCTGCATGGGAAGAGGGCATTAATAAGGGGACTGCCGCAGTGAAGGAAGCATTAATATGTCTCTCGAAAAAATATATGCATGCAGCCTGTCCTTGGTTACAAAATGGTAAAGTACCACTGCTATAGTATTATTGCAGAACTGTTGGGAATGAGAAATTTTTATAGTGCTGCCCACTGCTAAGATCTTTGCTTGTTAACAGTGAAGGACAACATTCTTGTTCACAACCGGGGCTAAAAACCTACTGTGACCCAATGCACTTTTTAAGAGATTTATTTTCTGAGCAATCTTCTGTCATGAAAAATCTCTATCTAGTATCATTTGTTATCATTAGATACCGAATAGCCTTTACATTACTGGGAAAATCTGGCTGGAGTGGAACCCAAAAGGATAACTGGCTGAAACAAATATAATTGAGGAATTACCTTATTTACTTTCTCTGCACTGCTACCCACCACCACAGAGCAGCCACACGTCTGCAGATGTGAGCTGATGGCACTGTCAATGCAAGAACACAACATGTAAAATAGGTATTTAACAGTACAGTAGACTCATGGTATGTATTTGTTAGCTACTTATCTGTGCACATAATGCTATATACGAGTATATGTGGAATGCATGAAGTCTACATTTTCACTACTCACACGTGAATAAAATCAATGCACCATGCTGGAAGCATGTGAACATTAATCTGACACTTTTTATAATAAGACTGATCTGTAATATAAATCAACAATATTAAATATCAATAAATGTATCTCATTTTGGATTGGTGACCACAGAAGCACTACATTTGTTGGCACAGGCTGTGTTCAAGAGGTACATCCCATGATTAAAATCATTAAAAATATCAATTTTATTCCGGAATGTGCTTCAAGTGGACAAACCCTTTAAGTATTTTAAAGTATCCTAGTATATACGGTTGGGAAAAGATGCAAGTCCATCAAGTCCAACTTGTAATCCAATTGTTTAAATAAAGCCTATATAATAAAATGTATGTCAGCTCCATTCACAAAATTGGGTAAGAGGGTGCATTGTAACTTTTGGCCATGCCCACTGTGAACTGAAATGCTGAACTGAAATTTATTCTGTATTAAGGAGACATAGTTTCTAATATCCCTTAAACAATAAGATTTAAGAATTTAAAAGTAAAATGTTCTAAAATATAACACCAGACATGTGCAGTAATGGGAACAGTAAAGAAGCACCTTGGTATTTTGATTGAGCCATCAAAGATTGTACTTTTAGAAAATAAGAGGCGCTGCGCTGGAAACCTTTCAAGCTCCACTGCCCATGCTGAGTGAGCCTTCCGAATATACAGGCGACCATCAAGAAAACTACAGGAGCTCCAGCCAGAGAGAATGTCAGGGTAAACAAGAGAGACAGAAAATGATACGGGACCTGAGCGGGTTTATGAACTTGTTTAATAATAGGGACAGTCCACTTAGTGAAGGTTTAGGGAACAGATGGTCAGAGGCAGTATAGGCAATAAATGGTATTATTTTAAGATGACTGTTGATGAGAATATTGGATCAAGTTATCCTGGTGGTTTCCAATATTACAGCAGTATGATTGATATATGTTTCTGGGGAGTAGCCACAACGGTTTATAGACTGCTCCCTCTGGCATCTAATAAAGCTATTAGACCTAAAGCTGGTCATAACATTTCAGCACCATCTGTGTGTAAGGAGTATATAATATTTCCTTACCTTTACTACTGAACACTAAGAGCAGCAGCGGGAAGCACTCCACAAAAGATCAAGACACATGCTTTTCTACACTACTGTACAGCAGACTGCTAGGAAAACACCTTCTTTGAGCTTTATTGATTTAGAAGCTTTATCTACATGGCTCCTTATAGCAGTTGTTGCGCAGCAGTTAGATTCTACATCATGACAACACCTACTGTGCTCATTCAGTCATCCCACACTAGAAGCGGACACCTCCTGTTCTCAAGCACCATGAAAATTGAGAAACTATTGGCTAAGAAGCAAAAGAAAGGCCCACTTTATCACAATTTAGACTCTGGAAATGAGATTGGAACACACATTTTGTGTAAAATGAAATAACAAGTACTTGTTGGTCCAAGGTAGATTTAAAGTGAAGCACAAAGAGGTGTTTTGTATGCACATGTAACCTACAGCAAAACACAATGTCTGGGCTTAATCCTTATGGAGCACATCAAAATGACATAAAAAGCTAGGAAACTATGCTGAGATGACATACTTGCTTAGGAAACCTTCATGGCAGCTGTCACCTATATCGTCATCATTGAGAACGGTAGTGGAGATCTAGAAAACAAAGTAGGAATAGGTGACTACACAATAGTCCTCGCTGGATATCAGTGGGATGAAAAATAATTAATAAAAGAGGCAGAGTAGTTCAGATTGGATATTACTGTAGTAGGATGGATAAATAAATAGAAAATGCTAAATAGATCACCGCACAGATTGGATAAATAAATTGCAGAAAAGGTCTCTAACCAATAGTCCAAAGTAAGTCAATAAAATATTTTTAAAATAAATTGACACATATATAATAAACATTAGCCACCTCACAAATCCTCTACCATGTTTTACTGTCATGATTCCAAAGACCTCAGCTGCTCACAGCTTCTTGTTGCCAGTGATTGGTCGAGCACACCAAGAGGGGCAGAAAGTATTGGGGAACCATGTAGAGTCAGCATGGAAGCAGCAGGGGATGGTGGCATTATGCTTCTTTTACTTTTACACCCATTCTTCCCTTATAAAAAGCAGCCAGAAATATTTTTCCTCTTTTTTTTTTTAAGGTTGAGAGAGACTGTCAGAAAGGTGTGCCATATGAAATGCTCAAGAGAGCGGCAATCTTCTCTTCAGGGGCACAAAGCATGAAGAGAGTGACCTAAATAGACTTGGGCAATGTATAAAGCAAACTACAACCCTCATGCTGCTGAAGCCAGGTACACTTTCACTGAGCCAATGAGGATCATATAGGGAGCAAAAGTCAAGAATATACTCCTTCTCTGAGGTAGGTAAGGCCCTCGGTATAAGTTTTCACTGTTTCACAAGCCAGCAATTTCACATCCGAACTCGGCTTATACTGGAGTCAAAAAAAGAAATCAAAACTCACCTTTCCGGCGGTCCCCATAGGTCTTTTGTGCGATCCATCCGGCAGCAGGTCCGTGCAATGTCACATTATCTGACGTCAGCCACTGCATTGGTATTGTGTGTGCCGGCAGCTGACCGACGTATCGCACTGAAGACCCGCGGGTGCAGCTGGTAAGGTGAGTTTTGATTTTTTTTTTCAAATGAACTGGCTGCACGACGGGGCAGAGAGCCGGCTGTACGACGAGACAAGGAGGCCGGCTACACACTGGGGCAGGGGCTGGCAGGCTATATACACTGGGGGAGGGGCTGGCAGGCTATATACACTGGGGGAGGGGCTGGCAGGCTATATACACTGGGGGAGGGGCTGGCAGGCTATATACACTGGGGGAGGGGCTGGCAGGCTATATACACTGGGGGAGGGGCTGGCAGGCTATATACACTGGGGGAGGGGCTGGCAGGCTATATACACTGGGGGAGGGGCTGGCAGGCTATATACACTGGGGCAGGGGCTGGCAGGCTATATACACTGGGGCAGGGGCTGGCAGGCTATATACACTGGGGCAGGGGCTGGCAGGCTATATACACTGGGGCAGGGGCTGGCAGGCTATATACACTGGGGCAGGGGCTGGCAGGCTATATACACTGGGGCAGGGGCTGGCAGGCTATATACACTGGGGCAGGGGCTGGCAGGCTATATACACTGGGGCAGGGGCTGGCAGGCTATATACACTGGGGCAGGGGCTGGCAGGCTATATACACTGGGGCAGGGGCTGGCAGGCTATATACACTGGGGCAGGGGCTGGCAGGCTATATACACTGGGGGAGGGGCTGGCAGGCTATATACACTGGGGGAGGGGCTGGCAGGCTATATACACTGGGGGAGGGGCTGGCAGGCTATATACACTGGGGGAGGGGCTGGCAGGCTATATACACTGGGGGAGGGGCTGGCAGGCTATATACACTGGGGGAGGGGCTGGCAGGCTATATACACTGGGGGAGGGGCTGGCAGGCTATATACACTGGGGGAGGGGCTGGCAGGCTATATACACTGGGGGAGGGGCTGGCAGGCTATATACACTGGGGGAGGGGCTGGCAGGCTATATACACTGGGGGAGGGGCTGGCAGGCTATATACACTGGGGCAGGGGCTGGCAGGCTATATACACTGGGGCAGGGGCTGGCAGGCTATATACACTGGGGCAGGGGCTGGCAGGCTATATACACTGGGGCAGGGGCTGGCAGGCTATATACACTGGGGCAGGGGCTGGCAGGCTATATACACTGGGGCAGGGGCTGGCAGGCTATATACACTGGGGCAGGGGCTGGCAGGCTATATACACTGGGGCAGGGGCTGGCAGGCTATATACACTGGGGCAGGGGCTGGCAGGCTATATACACTGGGGCAGGGGCTGGCAGGCTATATACACTGGGGCAGGGGCTGGCAGGCTATATACACTGGGGCAGGGGCTGGCAGGCTATATACACTGGGGGAGGGGCTGGCAGGCTATATACACTGGGGGAGGGGCTGGCAGGCTATATACACCGGGGGAGGGGCTGGCAGGCTATATACACTGAGGCAGGGGCTGGCAGGCTATATACACTGGGGCAGGGGCAGGCAGGCTATATACACTGGAGCAGGGGCTGGCAGGCTATATATTGGGGAAGCTGGGACCAATGCATTTTTCTGTATTCCTGAATTACAGCAGACATAGCTTAGGAGGGCAAAGAGCTATGATGTCTGCATTTAGAGACTTTCTCCTCAATCCGCTGGATTTAAAGGCTTACATCTATTTCTTCAGGAACTCCATGAGACTTCATCGATGACAGCAGCTCCATAATAGGGATAACTTCTCCAGTCAGCATGGAAATAATGCTCTGGCCCTGAACAAAGATAGAGCGGAAAAGACTATGTTACAACCAGAGAATAAAATATGATACCTTACTGAAAGCAAAACGGAAAAAAACAAAACAAAAAAACACTTCCTTTATGTGAGCCTACCTGACTGCAGGTCTCAGTCCCATGGTCTGTTTGCAACCCGACAGTCATGGGAGTGAGGACTGTAGTAAAAGGCTGCTTGAGCCGCAAACGCAGAGAGGAATAGGATCTGGGGGCGTGAATAATAAGCAGCCCGGAGCGCCGGGATCCTGACGCTCTGCTAATAAGTTTCTTTTCTAGGTGTCAAGACTAGCGAAGATCAAGATGAAGAGAATCGTAGGTGAGGATTTTTAGTGTTTTATCCTTTTTCATACTGGCTGATTCACTTTAACCCGGAGCCACTTTTCACCATCCTGACACGGCCCATTTTTTCAAATCTGCCCTGTGTCACTGAAACTGGTTATAACTTCGGAACGTTTTAACATATCCAAGTTAATTGGGAATTGTATTCTCGTGACACTTTGTACTTCATGTTAGTTGAAAAATTTTGGTGGTATGTTTCGCATTTATTTATGAGAAAATAAGATATTTGATAAAAATTCGGAAAAATTCTCGATTTTCAAAATTCTCTATCTTTTTTTTCTCAAAAAAACATAATAACTCATATTTACAGAATGTCTACTTTATGTCTCCATGGTTTTTTATGCGTCCTCTCGTTTTTGTAGGATGTTCTGGGGCTTTGAACTTTAGGTATGATTTTTCACATTTTCAAGAAAAAAACTAAACCCCTCAATGTACGTAAAACAACTTTTATGAAGTTTGTTAACCCTTTAATTGTTTTACAGGGTTTAAAAAAAAATTGGATGCAATTTTGAAATTAAAATATATTTGACTAAATTGATTTTTCATAAAAGTTTGATACCCCATCTCTCCCCAGTATAACAATGTAAAATGCCTGCTGTATGGGAACACGCCAGGGCATCGAAGAAAAGCTGCGCCATTCAGAGTAGATTATGCATTGTCACTTTTTATTGGCTATACAATCTTTATTTTTTTGGCAATTTGGACATACATAGGCTCATTTGTTTTCGTATCGCCATCTTTTGGGACATAACTTTTTTTTTTAAAAGTATTTATTTTTGCAATTTTTGAAATTTTATACAATTACAATAAACAAAACCAGAAAACAAGATTGTCTGTCACATATTTCCTTCCCCCCATTACAGGATTATTATACAACAGCCATGGTAACAATCAGGTTCTTGCTGTGTTACAAAACTACCTGAGGGATATTACACAGTATATAACAGCAGGATACTGCAGCCAGACATCTTGATACAACACAAACAACTATTGACACATAGACAATCAGTCACACACACACACACACACACACACACACACATACCAGCACGCTCAGTCTCCTTCATCATGGAGAGGAGTATATGTCACATGTGATTATAAGGCTGTATGGGGAGTCGCGCACCATCTGGACCAGATGCGGTCAAACTTCTGGGGACACTTCCTGTTGGTATACAGGGACCGGTAGTGGGGAATGACACTGTTAATAAGTAGTATCCATCTTTTTAATGGAGGGGGCTCCTGGTCCTTCCAGGTCATCACCACCACTTTTCGGGCGTAGTATAAGACAAACCTAAAGAAAATTTTGTCATAGTGGCCATTGACAACTTCATTTATGATGCCGAGGAGACACACAGAGGGAGACATCAAGCGTGGGAAATCAAAGTGTATATTTAGGAATTCCAGCACTTCAGACCAGAAGACATGGACCCTAGGGCAGGACCAGACACAATGCAGGAAGGATCCGACTTCAGCCTGACAGCGAAAGCAAAGATCATTGGGCATTGCTCCCATGCGGAATAGTCTAGCAGGGGTGAAGTATACTCGATGGAGGAATTTAGATTGGATCAGGAAGTCCCTCGCACTCACTACAGATGTGAAGTAGGACAGTTCGACCTCCCTCCAGTCATCATCTGACAGGTCAGGGATATCCTGTCTCCAGCGTTCACAGGCTCTATCAAACGGTCTGGACTTTTGCTCTTGTAGGAGAGCATAGCACTGAGTGAGTGGCTTAGGGAGGTCTGGGGTACTCATCAGAGTCTCTAGTTTGGAGAATTTCACTGTCAGGCTGAAGGAGCCGAATTGGGCTTTGAATGCGTGCCGCAGTTGCGTGTAATGGAAGCTGGCCGTATTGGGTACAGTATGTCTCTCCCTTATCTCGTTAAAGCTGAGTAACTCTGCTTCCGGGGATAAGAGCTGGCCTACAAATTTCACCCCCGCTGCCCCCCACATTGTCCAGCCTGGGAGGGAGAGGAAGTGAGAGAGCCACGGATTGAGCCACAATGGAGTCCTAGGCGAGAGGGGGGGAGAGCTGCTCGGTTCTACCAGGGATTGTGCCCTACGCCAGCACACCGCTACCGTACGTAGGGGAAGTGGGGTATCAGATGGGGACTTATACCTGTACAGCAGGTTTGTAAGGGCCTCGTAGGAACCTACCAGGGCACCAGCCAGTGCAGTAGCTGCATTACCCATGTCTATATCTATCCACCACTGGGCATATACTAGCTGGGAAGCCAGGTAATAAAGATACAGATCCGGGGCAGCCAGTCCACCCCTAGACTTGGGAGCCTGAAGCAGCGCTAAACTGAACCGCGGGGCACTACTCTGCCAGTAGAAGGACCTGAGAATGCCGTCCAAGCGTTTAAACAGACTCTTAGGAAGTAGTATAGGACAGGCATGGAAAAGGTATAGAAATTTTGGGAGAAAAATCATTTTAAATATGTTAATACGCCCGTACAAAGACAGGGGGAGAGTGGACCAGGCTTTTAGGCGTGATTCCGTTGCAGTTATCAAGGGTGTAATGTTTAACTCCGTATATGCCTGGACCCTGCGTGACACCTGAACTCCCAGATATTTAAAGGTGGACACCACCTGGACTGGGACGGGGAGGGAGTGTACCCCTACATCAGATAAGGGGAAAAGGACCGATTTGTCCCAGTTAACCCGGAGACCTGAGAACCCCCCGTAGCGTTCTATCAGGGACAGGAGGGATTCTAGAGAGGGGCCCAAATCCCCAAGATATACAAGTGTATCATCAGCATAGAGAGATACCTTTTCAATGATAGGACCTCTAGTAATACCCTTAATGCTATCAGAGTGACGGATCGCCACAGCAAGGGGCTCAATGGCAAGTGCGAAGAGGAGGGGAGATAGCGGGCAGCCCTGCCTAGTGCCCCTGGCCATAGGGAGAGTAGGTGAGATGTTAAGGTTGGTCCGCACCCTAGCCTTGGGATCATTATACAGTAGTTTAACTAATGCTGTAAATCGAGGGCCAAGACCCATTCTAGGCAAAAGGGTCCACAGATATGCCCATTCCACAGAGTCAAACGCCTTACAATTGTCTAAGGATAAGATAAACCCAGGGTCTGGAGACCGCTCTGCCTCTGCTATATTCAGGTGTAGTCTTTGTATATTTATGTCAGTTCCCCTCCCAGGCATAAAGCCTGTCTGGTCCGGGTGAACCAAGGATAATATCACTTTATTAAGCCTTGTTGCCAGAATTTTTGCTAGGATTTTAACATCTGAGTTTAGGAGGGAAATTGGGCGGTACGAGTCGGGAAGCAGGGGATCCTTGCCAGGCTTAGGAAGAACTACAATAAGGGCCTCTCGCATGGAGTCAGGGAGGGAACCACTGTCGAGCGCATCGGAGTACAGTCTGAGGAGAAGGGGGACCAGAGTCTCACAGTTATCCCTATACCACTCACCTCCCAGCCCATCAAGTCCAGGTGTCTTACCGAGGGGCAACGATTGGATAGCCAGTTCCACCTCCTCCGCCGAGAGCGGAGCATCAAGCTCCGATGACTGTGCCGATGTGAGTCTCCAAAGTGGAAGACTGTCAAGGAATCTGGAAATCTCGACGGAAGGGGCGGACAATCTGGAGCTGTAAAGAGAGGAATAGAATTCATGAAATACCATGTTTATGGCCCGGGGTTCTGTGATCAGGGTTCCACTACTGTTAAGGATAGAGGGAACGGAAGCACAAGGACGTTCAGCCCGCGATAGATACGCAAGCAGCTTCCCATTTTTATCTCCGAATTCAAAGATGGACGCTTCCCTGGCTAGCAGGCGCTTACTGGTGCGCTCCTTCACTACAGCTAGATGGTTCCTCTGCGCCTGAGCCCAAGTCTTTTTATTCCCCGGAGTAGGTTTCTCTAGGTACTCCTTTTCTGCATTTACCAGTGCAGCGGTCAGCCTCTCCTCCTGCGCGTTTAGAGACTTTCTATGGCCAGCTACACCTGACATGAATGCCCCCCGCACCGAGGACTTGTACGAGTCCCAGACTAGGAGAGGATCAGGATGGGTTGAGTGTACATCCCAGAACTCGCTGTGCGCAGCCCTGACAGTACTCAGGACCGCTGGGGATTGGAGCCAGGCCGGGTGCAGGCGCCATACGCGGGAGTCGCTGGGGGGGCCTATAAGGAGACTAATGAGCAAGGCGGAGTGGTCTGATGCACTGCGTGGGCAATAGGATACCTGGTCAACGTGCGGCAACATATCAGGGGAGACAAAGGCCAGATCAATCCGAGAGAAGCTCCTGTGCACAGAGGAATAGAATGAATATTCTCTCTCTTGAGGGTGTTTACTACGCCAAACATCGGCGAGGTCTAGAGAGGTGAGCCACTCGTTCAGACGGACCGAGCCTGTGTCCAGACCACTTGTACGATCTAAGGAGGGATTAGGGACTGCATTGAAGTCACCAATGCAGAGTATCGGACTGGGAGGCATAGCAGCCAGCTTACTGGATATTAGGTGCAGTACAGCTGGATCAAAGGGAGGGGGGACATAAATAGACGCTATAGTAAAGGTAAAGCCCCACAAGGCACAATGTATGATCACATAACGGCCAAAGTGATCCGGCGCTACCTGTATGACCACTATGGGAAGCGCTTTGGATATGAGTATGGATACTCCCCTAGCGTAGACAGAGTAGGAGGAATGATACCCTCTAGCCACCCAGGCCCGCTTCAGGGAGAGGACCTTCTGACCCGTAAGGTGTGTCTCTTGGATACATACAATGTGAGGGGCTTGACGCTTAATGACATCTAACATCAGAGCCCTCTTGAATTTAGAATTAAGTCCCCTCACATTCCAGCTCATTACCTTAAGTGAAGACATCTTAGCGGAAGGGAAAGGGGTGTGGGGAAGGAGACGTGAGCAACCAAGCATTCATCCTTTCATACCACAGAGACATAGACAGACAGACAACAGTGAGCATAACAAATATAACAGAACTGAACTAACAATCCCAAGAATACAAACCCCCTGTCTAACACCCTAACAGCAGTAGTGTAGACCTATACCCACTAACAGTCAAATAGTAGAACAGTGGTCCCTAACTCAAGACAAACCTACACCATTTGTCCCGGGACCTTCAACCCTTAATGTATATATGATCAGGAGGTTATTAGGCAGCCATATTTAGAGAAAACCAAAGAGGAGATAGGGGATGGGGGATGGGGGAAGGGGGAGGGGAGGGGGAAGGGGGAGGGGAGAGGAGGAGGGGGGGGAATAGGGAAAGAATGAAGTGCCATATGTGGCGCACTGGTCGATATGACCAAACAGAGAACACAAATCAATCACAGGGTACATTTGTGAGGCACGTAATGTGTAAACAAATATTAGAAAACTGTAACAGTGATTTGGGACCCCTAGATAACTATTCAGGACTAAGTCCAGCATTGTCATAGCACATCAGATAAAAGGATATGTGAGTCCAGTCACTCAGGAGGTGCGGGCCTCCCAGCAGGAGCCCGAGGGGCTGCATCAGCCCAGTGAAGTGCTTCGGTTGGGCAGGTGAAGAAACGAGTCTTCTGGCCGTCCACAATTCGGAGCTTGGAAGGATACATCATGGAGTATTTATACCCCTTGTCACGGAGACGAGCACGGACCTCGGTGAATTGTGCTCGCTGTTTCCTGACGGATGCAGAGAAATCAGGGTAGAAGGACACTCTGCTGTTGGCATAGAGAATTTCTCCCTTGGTACGGACAGCCCTGAGGATAGAGTCCCTGTCCCTAAAGTGCAGCAGCCGGGCCAGGAAGGGTCTCGGATTGCCCCCTGGGGGGCCAGGGCGGGATGGCACGCGATGGGCCCTTTCCACTGTGAAGAACGGGGAGAAGGTATCTGCAGGAAGCATATTTTTGAGCCAATTTTCAAAAAAGGATACAGGGTCAGACCCTTCCACTTTTTCGGGGAGGCCAACCACTCTGACGTTGTTCCGCCGTAGGCGGTTTTCGAGGTCGTCAGCTCTGTCGATGGATGCAGACATTTGGCGCTGGAGCTCTCTGATCTGTGTCGGCATAGGCCTTTGGACATCTTCCACCTCAGATATTCTGCGTTCAGTTTCGGTGATTCGCTCTTTGGCTTTGTGGACATCATGTCGTAATAGAACAAAGTCCTGTCGCAGCTCATCCACCTTGGTGACCAGTTTGGATTGGCATCCGTTAATGGCCGCCAGCACCTCTGCAAATTTCCGATCCAACTCCGTGGCCGCGTCAGACGGATCAGCACCCTCTTCATAGCTTACAAGCTGTGGCGGGCTCTGGGAGCCTTCAAAGAGGGAGGGAGAGGAGTTTGGGGACCCCTGAGGAGAGCAAGGCTGTGTGCGGGAGAATCTCCCTAACTTTTTGGCAGCGTTTGACTGTATCTGCTCCAGAACGGCTTGTGATGTGGAGCATTCCTGCGCATCCAGGGGTTCCAGGGACTGGAATGGAGGATCTTCATGGACGGATTCATCATCCGAAGGAGGTGCAGACACCCCGGACGCTGCTTTGAGCATTTTAGCCGTCTTCCTCCGATTACCCATGGCGTCTGGGCAGGGGGGGGCCAGTGATAAACAATCAGGAAGCCTAGCGTCCAGTAGTTAGCAGAGATACAGTCCAAACCCACGTGGAGTATTGCAGCAGGACTGCAAGGGTTAATATAAAACAGAACCCAGGAACAGGGGATCCCTGGGAATATGGAGGACTCAGTGCTGGGCTGTATAGCTTGGGGTCCCCAGGGCAGAGGTGGGCAGCAGCAGGGGAATTACTTCCCTACCTGGTCCTGGATCAGTCCAGCAGTGACAGGGTTAACCCTGCGCGCCTAGGCCTCAGGCAGCGCAGGGGAGTCCACAGGATGGCGCCTCCAGCAGGATGAAGGGCTGGCTGGAGCGCTGTCACAGTGCCCTCGGCGGTGGGAGCGATGTCCAGGCAGCAAGGTGCAGGAAAATGTCCCCGGCGATCGGTTTACCGCTGCACCGGGCGGCTAGGAGCGGGCGCCGCGCGGGTCACGTGGTCGGCCGCGGGGGAGCACGGAGGAGCGGCGCGGTGTCCGTAGCCGCCTCCAAAACGGCACCGGAGGACAGTGGCAGGTGTGTGGGGCACCCCGGGGCGGAGGGGAACGGGCACAAGTGAGGGATGGCTGCCTTAGGAGGGAGATGGGGTGTCGGGTCCCGGGAGCTCCGCGGCGCACGTCCTTCTCAGTCCGGCATCAGGCCACGCCCCCGGACATAACTTTAATAGCTGGTTTAGGGCTTATTTTTTACATGTTGAGTTGTAATTTTCAGTGGTACCATTTTAGCGCAGAACCTTTTTTTAATCACTTTTTGGAACATTTTTGTGAAAGGGATTTAATGAAAAATTGAAAAATGAAAATTTTTTTAAAATCAAGCGTGACTGTGGCGTGTAAGAGGTTAACACCTGCGATTGGAGGAATCTCTGATCACAGGTGTTAGAGGCGGGTGTCAGCTTCTGGTGCTGGCTCTGTTCAGGAGGCGGTGCCAGAAGCTTGACGTAATAGTACTGCAAAATGTGGAAACGCACCTCCCGTGATGCAATTTTTAAATGGTGCCAGTAAGGTGTGTATAATTTGCCCTGCAGAAAACAAACTCTCATTTGGCTCTGTAAATGAAAAACTAAAAAAAAAATTATGGCTTTTGGAGCTCATTGAGTAACAAATTGAAAATGGCTTGGTCTTCAATGTGTTAATTAAAAAAAAAATGTGGTTCAATGAATTAATGTCAGTAGCATACATTTTGGCAGAATGCCCTCCTTATGTACAGTATGTCATAAAGCTTTACTTACTTTGTGCATCCATATACGACCCTTCCGGATGATGTGTTTTAGGCGAGATACACAAACTCTGTGTAGAGGCAGGTAGAAGCACAGTTCACTTTGGGGCAAGATGATAGAGAGGCCATATGTGCTCCGATCCCCATTCCAGTTGCCATCAAATATAAGAGACACAATAATCACTCCCTTTTCTGCAAGCACAAAAAATTTCACATCAATGGCCCCACTTTCAGCATTCCTCAAAATTTCACCGTTCAGGGTGTGATTAGCCAGAAATGTAATCTCTCCATCGCTCAGTACAACATCATCAGTCTTTGGGGCCCAGATATGCCTCACTCGAGGTCCCAAAATATTGTCCCAATAGGCAAAGGTAGCAGCTAAAAGTGGCGAGTAACCATCAATAGCGATAAGAGTCTTTGCTACAGCTGGAGAAGGCGGAGGACAAAGAGCTGCCATTTCTCATCAGTGGAAGTGGAAGTCCTCTAATCGTACCTAAGGTGAAAAAAAACAACAATATTTATTTCACAGTTAGTAGCAGCAGTTTTTTTCTACTTTTAACCCCCAAAAAAACAAAAAAATATATATTTTATTACCGTATACAGAGGTCGCACTAACATTTTTCCAGAAGGGTAAAAATACTCCTCTCACCATTTTTGAGGAGTATTTTTACCCGAGGAGGAGTATAAAAATTTCGGTAATACACCGCACACACTCCACTCACACACTGCGCACACTACACTACAATCACACATCACACACTACACTCACACACTCCACTACACACAGCACACACAGAACACACTCCACTACACACAGAACACACTCCACTCCACTCACACACCGCGCACACTACACTACACTCACACAGCACAGACTCCACTACACTCACACAGCACACACAGAACACACTCCACTCACACACAGAACATTACACTACACTCACACTGCACACACAGAACACTACACACACACTGCACACACAGAACACTACACACACACTGCACACACAGAACACTACACACACACTGCACACACAGAACACTACACACACACTGCACACACAGAACACTACACTCACAGTGCACTCACAGAACACTACACTCACAGTGCACTCACAGAACACTACACTCACACTGCACACATAGAACACTACACTCACTCTGCACACACAGAACACTACACTCACTCTGCACACACAGAACACTACACACACACTGCACACACAGAACACTGCACACACAGAACACTACACACACACTGCACACACAGAACACTACACTCACAGTGCACTCACAGAACACTACACTCACAGTGCACTCACAGAACACTACACTCACAGTGCACTCACAGAACACTACACTCACACTGCACTCACAGAACACTACACTCACACTGCACACATAGAACACTACACTCACTCTGCACACACAGAACACTACACTCACTCTGCACACACAGAACACTGCACACACAGAACACTACACTCACACTGCACACACAGAACACTACACTCACACTGCACACACAGAACACTACACTCACACTGCACACACAGAACACTACACTCACACTGCACACACAGAACACTACACTCACACTGCACACACAGAACACTACACTCACACTGCACACACAGAACACTACACTCACTCTACACACACAGAACACTACACTCACTCTACACACACAGAACACTGCACACACAGAACACTACACTCACACTGCACACACAGAACACTACACTCACACTGCACACACAGAACACTACACTCACACTGCACACACAGAACACTACACTCACACTGCACACACAGAACACTACACTCACACTGCACTCACAGAACACTACACTCACACTGCACACACAGAACACTACACTCACACTGCACACACAGAACACTAAACTCACACTGCACACACAGAACACTAAACTCACACTGCACACACAGAACACTACACTCACACTGCACACACAGAACACTACACTCACAGAACACTACACTCACACTGCACACACAGAACACTACACTCACACTGCACACACAGAACACTACACTCACACTGCACACACAGAACACTACACTCACACTGCACACACAGAACACTACACTCACACTGCACACACAGAACACTACACTCACACTGCACACACAGAACACTACACTCACACTGCACACACAGAACACTACACTACACTACACTGCACACACAGAACACTACACTGCACACACAGAACACTACACTCACACTGCACACACAGAACACTACACTCACACTGCACACATAGAACACTACACTCACACTGCACACATAGAACACTACACTCACAGAACACTACACTCACACTGCACACATAGAACACTACACTCACAGAACACTACACTCACACTGCACACACAGAACACTACACTCACACTGCAGACACAGAACACTACACTCACACTGCAGACACAGAACACTACACTCACACTGCACACACTCACTTGGCCTTGCTCTTAAGTCCCTTTGGGATCTGCGGGCAGGTAGAGATAGAGCAGGACAGGGAGCAGCAGCCCTGCTATCCACAGGTTTCCCGGGGCCTGCGCTCTCGCTCTGGAGCGCTGCTGACACAGATCACTGTGTCACGTGTCCCGCTGAGCGGCCCGGCGTGCGCTGTGATTGCGCTACAGACATCTACCTCTTTTGCAGCGCGCGCCGAACCGCTCAGCCTGCGCGCTACAAGGAATAATTGCCAAGCGTAACTTTACGCATGGCAATTATTTTGGGGGGTAATGGCGCCTCATCACGCGTGACGCGTGGTGAGGCGTTAATGAGACCTCTGACCGTATATACTATATAAGCCAAGGTACCTAATTTTAACACCAGCCCCCCCCCCCCCCCGGCGTGTAGCCTGCAGCCCCTGCCCCCCCCTCCGGCGAGTAGCCTGCAGCCCCTGCCCCCCCCTCCGAGTAGCCTGCAGCCCCAAACGCCGCCCCCCCCCCCCGGCGAGTAGCCTGCAGCCCCTGCTGCCCCCCCGGGCAAGTAGCCTGCAGCGCCTGCCGCCCCCCCCCTCCCGGCGTTTAGCCTACAGCCCCTGCATCCCAGGCTGTGTCATAAGGGGTTAAACTGCAGCTACAGGAACATTTCAGCACTAGATACACCACACATTTGCCTCATATAAGGCTAGGTTCACATTATGTTTTGTGCAAAACGTAAGGAAACGTCGGAAGGAGTGGGATACTTTGCCGATGCATGGTGCAGTGATGTCACTGTCCTTATGCGCTCTGTAAGCCTTGAGGAGGAATGCAATACTGTGCACCGCGCTCCTCATAGGCTTCTATATGCTTAGCCTATACAGAAAAAGTGATGTGAACCCAGTGTGTGTCTCCCCCTCATGAGGTGGGAGCAGTCTGCACTCATGCCCCACGTTAGCCCTTTGATTCCGCTTCATAATGGCCCGGTGTCTTGTTTTGTGTAAATGCGAGACACCGGGTGGTGATTGCCGATTGCATGCGTTCTGTTACAAAACGGAATCAAAACGCTAACATGAGGCATCACCCTAAGGCTACTTTCACACAAACGTATGCCCATTTGAGGCGATGGAGGAGTGGTGACTCCGTGTGCCCAGTGCCAACCTATGTGGGGACGTATGTATGCCTTAGGCTAAATGCTCACAAACTTGTGACCCTCTGGCCATAGCCAAGCAGGAACACGTCCTGCGCCATGGAGAGGAGGAGGGGTGACCCCTTCACTCTCCATAGAGATACACGGCGCCGTGACACAGGAAAAGGTAGGGCATGTCCTATCTTTTCTCCGTGTACAGAGCAGTACATGCCGCAACCGTATCGCTCAGTTCGGCCATTGCTGGGGGGGGGGGGGGGGGGGGGGGGGGGGGTATGTACGGCTGCAAGCTTGCGGCCGTACATACGTCCCCCGGACGGTCGTGTGCATGGGGCCTTCCACTTCCTGAATCTAGTTCAAGTAGCAGGGAAGGGGTTAATAAGTGAGGAGAGGCAGCCTGCTCTATCTCGTCTCCTCTCAGCAGCTCATACAGTTTGGGGGAGCTGAAGAGTCACCATAGCACTGCTCCATTATTGTGTACGTGACCAGCACGAGCACACTCTCCACTATCTGCCTGCTACTGCTGCAGATATCACAGCGGGCACAGAGATAAACCCAGCCACAACATGCAGCAACACATCCGGCGCCATGTTAGAGCGCCCACAGCTGACGGACATACCTCCCGCACAACCACAAGCCGCCAGCTCCTACGAAGAAGAGGCTATGACGTCACGGGGAGGGGCGGGGCTACCGGACCACAACAGGAAGCAGCGAAGATAATGCGCAGTATCTGTGTGAGGATGCGCAGGGCAAAATGGGGAGAGTCTAAGGGAAAGGTGTGATCCTCTACAGGGGACTGTATGATGGCAGTGCTGGAGTGACTCTTTTATTTGAGCTGTATGTGGAGGACCGAATGGACAGAGGGAATGCATTGTAGATAGAACTGCAGGTTACACTGGACTGGTTGTTGTGGTTTGGATTTCTATGTAGAACTGAGGGGAGGTTTTTGTTTTATTTACAAAGGCCTGTATTTTGGACGAGCTACAAGAATGGGATATATAGAGTTCATGTAAGGGGGCTTCAGGCTGCAAAGTTATTCATTTTATAATAGGGATCAGGATCCTAGAGCTGTATATATGAGGCTGTATAATGCCAGGAGATGTATCAGACATGTCTGAGGTAAAACTGTTCAAAGCTCACCTGTACATTAGATAAACCACTGTGGGAGCATGAAAGCCGAGCTCTGATTGGTGGTCATGGGCAACTAGAGGTTATGACCCCAGACACTTCTGATAAATCTCCTCCAAAGGAGTCTAAAGAAAGAGGCGATATTTTACATAGGCCGGCGCCACACAGGGTGCTTTGTCTGCGTTTGCAAGCGCAGACAAAGCGCCCTGTGTGGCGCCGGCCTTATATTAGCAGGCTAAGATGAGTGATTCCGGCATTTGGCAAGAAAAAGATCTGGATCGCACATTATATATGGGTCTATTTCCATTAGGCTATATTAACCCCTTAAGGACGCAGATTTTTTTGCTCATTTCTTGCTCTCCGCGTTCAAAATTCCATAACTTTTTAATTTTTCCGTGTACAGAGCTGTGTGAGGGCTTATTTTGTGCATAACCAATTTTACTTTCCCGTGATGTTATTTATTATTCCATAATGTATACTGGGAAGCAGGAAAAAAATTCCAAATGTGAAAAAATTTTAAAAAACGCATGTGGGTAACGTTCTTGTGGGCTCAGTTTTTACGACTTTCACTCTGCGCTCCAATTAACACCTCTACTTTATTCTTTGGTTTGCTACGATCGCGGTGATACCATACTTATACAGGTTTTATTGTGTTTTAATACATTTTCAAAAATTAAACAAATGTGTAGGAAAAATTACAAAAACATTTTGCCATCTTCTGACGCTAATAACTTTTTCATACTTTGGTGCACACAGCTATGTTATGTGTCATTTTTTGCTAAATATGCCAATGTTTTCATTGCTACCATTTTGAGATCTGTGCAACATTTTGATCACTTTTTATTACATTTTTTATGTCACGTATACAGGTGTGAAAGTTGCGTTTCGGACATTTGTGCACCATTTCCCGTTTCGGAGGTAACCGCCGTCAATAACCGTTTTATATTTTGATTGGGCATTTTGGGACGCAGCGATACCTAATGTGTTTGTGATTTTTACCGTTTTTAAAAAGTTAATAAAATATTAAAAATTCAAATCACCCCCCCTTTCACTAGAACTGGTAAAAAACATAATAACCTTTTTTTTTTTTTTTTACTATTTCTTAGACCCTCTAGGGTACATTAACCCTAGATAGTCTGATTGTTCCTACCATATACTGCAATACTACTGTATTGCAGTATATGGCATTTTTGCATATGATTCATTACAATGAGCTGCTGGCTCATTGGAACGAATCTGCAGAAACTATGCAGCCTTGGGTCTGACGAAGACCTGAGGCTGTCATGGCAGCAGATCGCCACACCCCGATGACATTCGGGGGAGCGATGATTGGAAGAAACATGGCGGCGCTATGTTTTAAGTGCCGACAGCGACTTTACCGGCGGCAGAGAAAAAGTTAACGCCCGCAATCGGTGCAAGCACTGACCACGGGTGATAGCGATGGGTCTTTGCTGCCTAGAGTGTGAAGGGGTTAATAAACCGAACTGCAGGTTCTTAGTTGCATTTTGATCAAATTGTATAAGCCCACTGCACATACTGGCTGTCTTCTTGCTCTCAGTCAGTTTCTAAGTCCACATGGAGACCTGTTCGCACAGTAAGGTAATGCACGGCTGCTGCTGTTTCTGTAGTTTAGGGTTTTGGGAGCCCACAGCCATGGGGCTTACCCTGCCAATGTGGGTACTGGGGGACTGCAGGTTCTTGGTCCCTGCTGTGCTGTGGTGACAGAACCTCGAATTAGGTTTATTAGCCCTTTCCCGACGAGGCCCTTTTTCATTTTTGCGTTTTCATTTTTTCACTTCCCACATTCAAAAATCCATAACTTTTTTATTTTTCTATGTAATGAGCTTGCTGAGGGCTTGTTTTCTCAGTAACAAATTGCACATCATATTGATGGTATTTAATGTTCCATGCCGTGTACTGGGAAGCAGGAAAAAAAATTCCAGTTTTATAACGTTTTTCTACATTTACAAAAATTAAAACCTCCCGTCCAAAACAAACTTTTTCATTTTGCCGTCTTCTGGAGCTAATAACTTTTTCATGCTTTGGTGTACGGAGCTGTGGTTGGTGTTATTTCTTGTGACTTTTGATGAAGTTTTCAATGCTGCCATTTTAAGGACTGCACGGCCTTTTGAACACTTATTATTGAATTTTTAAAATATTTTTTAAAATGCAAAAAAGGTGGTATTTTCAACTTTGGATGCTTTTTTCCCTTTACAATGAAAGTTCGTGTCAGCTCTACTCACTCCAATACTGACGACCACAGGGTTGCGTGCACGGAACTGCCCAGGCAAGGGTAAGTTTGAAGTGAAAACGAAAAGATTCCAGGCAAATCTCCAGGTGGTCTAAAATTTCCTTTAATCGTGCATCGGCAAGTTCGGGAACATATACAGTGAAGAAACGATCAACGCGTTTTGGCTGTTACGCCTTAGTAATTTTTTTTCCCTTTACAGGGTAAAATACAGGAAAAGACGTTATTATGTTTTGATAGATCGGACATTTTGGGATACGACGATACATAACATGTTCATGATTTTTACTGTTTATTTATGAGTTCTAGGAAAAGGGGGGTGGTTTAACTTTTTAGGGTTTTTTTTAATTTTTTTTTTCTATTTTGCTGTTTCTTAGACCCTCAGGGGTACATTAACCCTAGATGGTCTTATTGTTCCTACCATATACTACAATGCTACTGTATTGCAGTATATGGTATTTTTACAGAGTATTCATTACAATGAGCCACTGCAGATATCCGAAACCTTTGGCAGACCCGAGGCTATCATGACAACCAATCGCCGAGGGGGGGGGGGGGGTGGAGTCAGATCCAAGAGGGGCGTCACATGTTGTTAAGGAGTTAATGTAGCCTAGCAGCAATGGACCTTTTTCTCTCCAAATGTTGAAGATGAGCACTTCTTTGTATGTGGTACTGTATATTATGGACCTAAAGGAAGGGGAGTGATATTTTACATAGGATTGTATGGCAGTAGGCTAAATGGAGAATAGTGATATTTGTACATAGGAGGAGGGGGCTTCAGGGAGGAGAATCATGTTTTTACTGAATGTTTGGCAGATGAAGAAAACAGAGCAATATTATTACAGGGGACAGCAGTAGGATAACATTAACCCCTACCATTACTCTGTTACCCTTTAACCAGAAGGGTTCTGGGAAGAGCTTGGTATTAGCAGTACTGACCATTCTGAAGTGATGGTCAGAACTGTTATAGTAGGTGTTATATTACCTTTGTAATAATAAGGGGGTACAATGAAAGCCTTTTAAAGTCCTGGTCATAGTATTAAAAAATCTATGCAAATAAAAAAAAATTGATCAGCACCCAATTTATTTGTCACAAATCAAGTATTAAAAATACTATTTTAATGCTTTGAGAGAGTGTATGTGCTTTTCCATTACTATATACATGTTGCTGCAAAATGTATATCCTAGTAGTGAAACAGTAACTGAGCATCTAGCAGCCAATAGTCAGTTTATGAACAGTAGTCCCTCAGCCTCCAGTAGCTAAAGGTATGACTGAGAAGAGAGATAGCACAGGTAAATTCTTTTTCCGAATGCAAACATCAAATTTTTAACCATAATCATCGTATAATCAGAGAACTTTTTGATGTTCTACTTCGAACAAACTACTGCACTACTAATCAACTAGCAACAAAGAAAACCGTTTAAAACTTTTAATAGCCAACTATATACAATTGTTAGATTCCTTGGGGGCTTTCTTTTTTGGCATCAAATAGTTGCAAAAAAATCTTATCTCATTTATCTGGTGACTTTTTGGAGGTCAAAATGTTGCATATGGCATTTGACGCTTTAAACTTAGATTTACCAATCTATTGGCTAGTGCAAACCTGGATTTATTAATAATTTTTCAAAGAATCACAAACTCACTCCAGTCTTTTCTGGGATATATATGAAGCACATACACCTTTTTCTATGCATCTTGTGACTTTTTTTCCAAAAATTTCCCCAAAAAAGCCTTCAGTGCAGAAGAACACTGCAGACTGTATTAAAGTGCCAAAGTAACTTTAGTAAATCTGGTAGGAGGGTCACCATAGTCTAAGGCTACATTTAAACAAACGTTGTCCCAAGCAATATATGAGGTGAATTTGCGCATGGCCAGATTGCTGGTCTAGCAGTCATTTTTTTTCTCTTGTGAAGGATTATGCTGTCTGAGTGAGTGGGGGCTGATAAACCTGGCACATAAGGACATCAAGGTGGACTTGAATGGCCAGGAATTTGACACAACCCAAGGGACTGTCTAGGTCTAGGAGATGGACAGGTAGACACTTATTATCCGTATTTTTGGGGGTTTAAATCCCTAAATACATCAGATATTTCAGTGTGCCCAGGTGACACTGGTTTCGCTGATTTAAACATATAGCTGGATCCAAGCTGGTTGTCTTGCTTGGGTCTCTTCACATTCAGCTTGTCTGCTTTAACAGGAGGAAGGCCGTTGAAATCTTTAGTGATTGAAGCTGGTATCACTGCACTGATCCAACATCTGCAGAAGCTGTCACTGCAACTCATCTTGTAAGGGTGTTCCCCTTAAGGATTGGACACCCCGTGCCGCTTACTGGGGGATACAATCCTCTTCTGGGCAGCCCGAGTTCTGCCGAGTGCCCTGGGGCTGCCCGATGTCCCAGGCAGTCAGATCCCTTCTGGGTCTGACTGTAACCTGTCTGAGTATGCAGTTTAGACGGTTTACACTGTATATGTATTGGACTTGAACCAGCGATCAGGAAATCGCTGGTTTAAGTTCAAATAAAGTAAAAAAAAAAGTTTAAAACATTAAAATAAATAAATAAAAGCCCCTGAAATGTCACTTTCCCACACAAACAATAAAGTATAAAAAAAAAACACAAATACACCAAAAAAAAAAAAAAACCCACATGGTATTGACCCGTCCGCAACAATCTGTATAATTTAACAGAATCATTATTAACCCCTTAACGACTTGGCCTTTTTTAGTTTTTTCACTTCCATTTTTCACTCACCAACTTCAAAAATCTATAACTTTTTTATTTTTCCACATAAAGAGCTGGGTTATGGTTTATTTTCTGCGTAACAAATTGCACTTCATAGTGACGGTATTCAATATTCTATGGCGTGTACTGGGAAGCGGGAAAAAAATTCCAAATGCAGTGAAAATGGTGAAAAACCACATTTGTGACGTTTTCTTGTGGGCTTGGATTTTACAGCTTTCACTCTGCGTCCCAAATGACAGGTCTACTTTATTCTTTGGGTCGGTATGATCACGTGGATACCAAATTTGTATAGGTTTTATAATGTTTTCATACATTTAAAAAAATTAAAATCTCCTGTACAAAATATTTTTTTTTTATTTTGCCATCTTCTGGGGCCAATAACTTTTTCATACTTTGGTGTACGGAGCTGTGGATAGTGTCATTTTTTGTGAATTTTGATGCCGTTTTCATTACTATAATTTTTGGGACTGTGCGACCTTTTGATCACTTTTTATTAATTTTTTTATATTTTTCAAAATGGCAAAAAAATGCCATTTTCGACTTTGGACGCTATTTTCCGTTACGGGGTTAAACATAGTGAAAAAACATTATCATATTTTGATAGATCGGGCATTTTCGGACGCGTCGATACCTTATGTGTTTATGATTTTGACTGTTTATTTATATTTATATCAGTTCTAGGGAAAGGGGGGTGATTTGAATTTTTAGGTTTTTTTATTATAATTTTTTTTTTTTAAACTTTTTTTTATTTTTACTTTTACTATTTTTCAGACTCCCTAGGGTACTCTAACCCTAGGTAGTCTGATCGATCCTATCATATACTGCCATACTACAGTATGGCAGTATATGTGGATTTTACTCCCCATGCATTACAATGTGCATTGCCGGCGGCGATCGCGGAGAAAACACCCGCGATCGGTGCTAGCACCGATCGCGGGTGTTACCGGTAAGCCTTTGCTGCAAAGACTTACCGGCTATGGAGAGGGCTCGGCCCGCGAGCCCCCTCCATGCACCGGGACCCGGCGCGCGCCGTACTAGTACAGCGCGCGTCGGGAAGGGGTTGAACCCGCACGGTGAACGTCGGGGAAAAAAAAAAAAAAAGTACTGAAGAAAGATAGTTTTTAATTAAAAAATGCTCTAAAATAAGATTAAAAAAATGTTATGCACTCTAAAATAAGACCACTAAAAAGAACAACTCTTCTTGCAAAAAATAAGCCCTTAACCAGATTTGTCAACCAAAAATTTTTAAAAAGAATTTCTCCAAATTAGTTTCTATTCAGTAAAATTGAATAAAATACACAAACCCCCCAACATATTTGGTATCACTGCGTGCGTAACAATCTGTTTAATAAAACAGAATGTTTACTGGGTTTGCATGGTGAACTCCCTAAAAAAATGCTCAAAAAAATTTTTTTTTAGTTAATATCCTTTAAAAAATGCTCTAAAAAGTATTTTCAAAATTTTATAGGCTTCTTGCAAAAAATAAGCCCTTAACCAGATTTGTCAGCCGAAAAATAAGTTATGCATTTGAAAAGACAGTGACGCTAAAATTAACATTTTCTCTAAACTACTTTTTATTAAGTAAAACTAGGAAAATGAAAAATCTATAAAAATGAGGTTTTTTTCTAATCGTGGTCGACCCATAGAATAAAAATAATATAGTAGTTTTATGGTTTGGTGAATAGCCAAAAAGAAGTCTTCCCAAAAATAGATTTTTTTCATTTTCTTAAACAAAGACAAAATCTCTTCAATTAGCTATAGGTGCCCCTAATTTATGTACCAGTAAAATGCATCTCATGTGGCAAAAAATAAGCATGTTTGCACATTAAAAAAAGAAAACAAATTATAGCCGGAACAATTTATTAATGCAAATCTGCTCTGGATGGCGCCTCCTTCCATTCTATGCCCGACCATGTTCCCATACAGCAAGTTACCACCACATATGGGTGTACATAACAGTGTACTCGGGAAAAACTTCTTAAAAGTGCTTTTTCATACGTTGAGGGGTGTAGTTTCCATAATGGGGTAATTTACAAGTCTTTCTATTATTTAGGCCTCTCACAGTCAATAGAAAGTTGAGCAGGTCCCAATAAATATAGGTTTTAGTGATTTTTTTACAAAAAATTTAAAAAATGGCTAAGCCTAATAAAATTCTAGTAAAATACATGGAATCTTAAAGCATGCCAACATAAAGCAGACATTTGAGAAATGTAAGTTATGAATTAATTTGAGTGTAACAACTATCTACTTCAAAAGTAGAGAATTTAGACCTTTAAAAATTAAGAATTTTTTCAAATTTTTCCCAAATTTCCATGTTTTTAATAAATAAACACAAAAGATATCATCCAAATTTTTAAACTAATTTGAAGTATATTATGTCACCAGAAAACAATCTCAAAATCCCCTGGATATCTCATAGCGTTCCAAAGCTATAACCACTTATAGTGACACAGGGCAGATTTGCAAAATGGGGCCGCATCCTAGAGGTCAAAATAGGGGTTAAAAGACAATGTAGCAATTGATAGCAATGTCCTAAGCACAGGACTAGCAACATAGGAGATGCAAGCAGGGTGTATAGATCCCAAAAAAACATTAAAAAACAGGCAACAACTTCAGCAGCCCAGAACAAACAACATGTCTTGATCAATCACACCCAGTAAACTCGTAGCCAGCCACAAGACTATCCCTACCTATCCTTCCACTGTCCATACAGTCAGTTCTGTCCCTGGACAACCTCTCTCCCTATCAGCAGGCAAATAAACTTTGTGTACATGAATCGCCATGAAATTCAAATTCTTGAGAAAGCAAAGTTTTCTTGAAGTTCGGTTTGAATCCCACTTTACCCGAATCGTTATGGCTGAAGCCACTTTTCACCTTCCTGACACAGCCCGTTTTTTTCAAATCTGCCCTGTATTGTTTTCTCTTGACACTTTGTACTTCATGTTAGTTGAAACATTTTGGTGGTATGTTTTGCATTTATTTATAAAAAAATAACAGCAAAAAACTAACATTTACCAAATGTCTACTTTATGTTTTTATGCATCCTTTCATTTTTGTAGGATGTTATGGGGCTTTGAACTTCAGGTGCGATTTTTCATATTTTTTTATACAAAATGCTAAATCCTGCTATTGAGGTACCTGCCCAGATTTCAAGAACCTTTGAGAGGGCTAAATAAAAGTAAAACCCCATAAATTACCTCATTATAGAAACTACACCCCTCAACGTACCGTATATTCCGGCGTATAAGACGACCTGGTGTATAAGACGACCCGAAGAACGCATGCCGCACCAGATGTGGATAAAAAATATATATTCCTTTAATTCCGTTTCTTTCAGTAAAAATGGTGATAACCATAAACATACAAACGAGAGCTGTAGTTGTGCATCCTAGTTGACTGTATACTGGGGTACTTACAGGACACGGGGGATGTACTTAGGGGTTTGCAGGGAATCACGTGGCACCCAGACCTCACATGGGTCGGATGCGACGTGGTTTCCTTGTACACCTCTATACCCCACCAAGTGGCCATGCAGGCACTGGATCTACATCTCACCAAATATAGCAGTTATGAGGACAATTTACAACTCTTACTTAAGGATGTCACCTGGTACCTGATGACCCACAATTTCTTTACATTTAATGACATTTTTTATTTACAGATACAGGGGGTCTCCATGGGGGCTAAGTTTTCCCCCTCGTTGGCAAATTTAGTCATGGCTATGTGGGAAGAGGAATTCATTTACACAATACACAACCCCTTTAATGATGCGATATGCTGGTACGGCAGATATATAGACGATCTGCTCTTGGTGTGGAGCGGGGGTGTGTCTGCCGTACCAGCTTTCGTCGAGTATATCAACAGCAATGTATATAATCTTAAATTCACATTCTCCTCTAACAAGAGACATATGGAATTCCTGGATCTTAAGATAGTGGTTGACGAGTCAGGGACAATTTCCACATCCACCTACCGTAAGAAAACTGCGGGCAATACCATTTTACATGCCCACAGTGCGCATCCAACACATGTAGTCAAAGGGGTCCCCGTGGGTGAAATGACCAGGTCACGATGAAATTGTAGTAATACACTGAACTATGAACAAGAACTCACCGACATCAGGGACCGACTCAACCACAGAAAGTATCCTAAATGGATGCTTGACCGAGCCGAGGCCACGGTTGCACGAAAAAACCGTACGGACATGCTCAAACGTAAGGACAAACGAAATTCTACAAACACAACTATTGATACACCTTGCCTTACCCTTCAATTTTCTAACCAATTTCATGACATCAAAAATATTTTTCTGAAATACTTACCCATTTTACAGAGCGACGAGAGCCTAACGGGAATTTTATCCGACGGAGTCAAAATTATAGCAAAAAAATCACCTACAATTGGTAATAAAATATCCCCTAGCTATTTCGGCAACGGGAATAGGCATCGATCGTCTTGGTTACATCATAAAGGGTTTTACAAGTGTGGATCATTTCCATGCAAAACCTGCAAATTTGCAAAATTGACGAAGAAATTTTCTAATTCAGAAAACACACAAACGTATGACATCAAACAATACCTTAATTGTAATTCAGACCATGCGGTCTATGTCATTAGCTGCAGAACATGCGAAAAGATGTATATAGGGTGTACCATTAGAAGATTCAAACAGAGATTTCTTGAACATTTGAGGGACATCCAAAATTGGTACAAACTAACTGCCCTCCAGCAGACAGATAAAAGAAAATCTCTCTCAGGGGCAGCAAGACACTTTATAGAATGTCATAGGGGGGAGGTATCAACCCTGGATACTTTTGTCATTGAACACGTTTGTCTTCCGAAACGAGGTGGGGACAGGCACAAATTACTACTTGATCGGGAAGCTTACTGGACTTTGGTTTTAAATACCAGTTATCCCATGGGCATGAATTATAGGAGGGAACTTATGTATCATTATTAAGTGCATTTAATGTCGGAGTCCGGTCTCCTTTATGGGGGCGGGCCTTTTTCTTTCAATCTAGATCTGGATATCTATGTCGCCACTATCTCCATGAAACTATACTTACCTATAGGTCCAGGTCGCGATCTGTGTTCGTTTGGTACAGAGGTTTCCCGTTGTGCTGATGCCATGGGTTGACATGGCAACGCCGGGCTATACTTCCGGGTGGAGCCCTTTACTTCCGGGCGATCACACACACACTACAAGGTATATACCATATAAATCTCCATTGATTTAACACTGACAAACTCAGGATGTTCTGTTTATGTATGTATCTTTATCGTTGGAATACCTAAATGTTAAATGTCTAACGGCAGTTTTGTCTTGGGTTTTATTATATTGTTTTAGGATAGTGATCCCTTCCCTCCTCCTACACACGCGGAAATGGGCGTGGTTACAGGCTGAGTTCGGGAGCATTTATATCCATGTCTCAGTGTTTCAAAAACTAGCCATGAGTAAGGACGTGTGACGCGTCCGAAACGCGTAGGCTACTCTGCCTCATATTTTTTCTTGGTACTGCTACAGTCAACTAGGATGCACAACTACAGCTCTCATTTGTATGTTTATGGTTATCACCATTTTTACTGAAAGAAACGGAATTAAAGGAATATATATTTTTTATCCACATCTGGTGCGGCATGCGTTCTTCCGTTTTCTACTTGTCCCATGCTTCTGCTGGGCGCTGCCATTGATCTTCCCCGGCAGGCGCCTAGTATGACGCGCCGCTGCTGGGAAAAACATGGCGGCGCCCAGCAGAAGAAAGAAGACGGCGCGGAAGACTGAAGACGAGCCGCACGGACATCGGGGCCAATGGAGGGTGAGTATGCGCCCCGATGTCTTTTTGAGGCTACCGGCAGCTTTTTGAGGCTGCCGGCAGCCATCTCTGTGAAAACACCCGCGATCGGTGCTAGCATATTGCAGCAAAGGCTTACCGGCTATGGAGAGGGCTCAGCCCGTGAGCCCTCTCCATGCACCGGGACCCGACCGCCGCCGTATAAGACGATTACCGGCGTATAAGACGACCCCAGAGAAGACAGAAGATTTTTCTGTCTTCAGAAGTCGTCTTATACGCCGGAATATACGGTATGTAAAATAACTTTTTGGAAGTTTTTTTTAACCCTTTGTTTTACATTTTTTTAGGACTAAATGAATGTGTTTTTCATAAAATGTACACATTCTCAGTGGATGAAATACAAAACGCTTCACAAACTTTGAAACCCAATCTCTCCCAAGTATAACAATTCCCCATATGCGGTGGTAACACCTGGCTGTATGGGCACACGCCAGGGGATCGAAGGGAAGGCACACCATTCAGAGCAGATTATGCGCTGTCGCATTTTATTGGCTATACAATATTTATTTTTTTGGCAATTTGGAAATATAAGGGCTTATTTTCTGCGACATTAGATGCTCTTTACAAACACTTCATTTTAATGGGTCATTAGCTTGTTGATGAGACTATTAATTTTTGAATGTAAGCAGAAATAAAAAATCTTAAACTATGGTTTTCTTGTATTTTTTTGGGGCCGTACACAATACCATAAAAATAACATATTATCTTTATTCTATAGATCACTACGATTACGGTGATACCTCCTTTATATAGTTTTTTTAATATATATTTTTAAAATTTTACTGGATAAAAATTGATATACAGAAAATCTCATTTGTTTTCGTATCGCCATCATTTTAGAGACTATTTCTTGGTTGACAGAGCTGGTTTAGGGTTTATTTATTTTACGTGTTTTGAGTTGTCCTTTTCAGTGGTACCATATTAGATGCATGTAACTTTTTTTGATCACTTTGGAACATTTTTGTGAAGGTATTTTATAAAAAATTGAAATTTTTATCTACTTTGTTATAGTGGGTCCTATAATGTTTCTAAGTTATTCTACAGATAGTTATGGATGTGAAGATAGCAAATATGCAGGGTTATTTTGGTGATTGTGTGGTATTTTTTTTACTTTGTTAGATGTGTATTGTGAATGTTTGTGTTTAGGGGACTTTTACTTTATTTAATTAATTCTTTTTATTACAAAAACTTTATTAAGTATTTTAAACTTATTTTATTTTTAACAGGTTGGCTTGAACAAGCGATGCTTTGATCGCTTGTTCAAGCCGCCATTTATTGGTATTCATAGCTTGATAAATCTGCCCCAGTGTGTTACATAACATGTGTAATACATCTGTATTACACTGTGTTATATAACACACTGGGGCAGATTTATCAAGCTATGAATACCAATAGCCGTACCCACCACTCTTGTAACAGATCCCTATACTGCTCAAACAATAAATACTGTCTGTCCATTTGAGTCTCTTGTTTTGTATTATAATAAAGTATCTATTATTGTCATAGCTACTTGACACATGTTTTTCTTGCTCATTGTTCTTATGTGTGTTATGGGGCAGATTTATCAAGCTGTCTGAAAGTCAGAATATTTCTAGTTGCCCATGGCAACCAATCACAGCTCAGCTTTCATTTTACCAATGCTCATGAATATTTTATAGGGGAGCTGTGATTGGTTGCATGGGCAACTAGAAATATTCTGACTTTCAGACAGCTTGATAAATCTGCCCCACTGAGTATTCTGTGCATGCTCACTGTGTTACAGCTGGGTCCTTCTAGAAGGCAGGGCCCTACTCCTAAAAGAAGATTACGCAGATCTGGGGTCCTGGCAAGCGCCGAGGGGTGCGGGTGTTAAATCATTTGAGACGCCCCCTACATGCCGTTTTCAAAGGCCCTACATTAAAACAAATTTAAATTCTGGGTGTATTCACATTAATGCCTTCAGGTCAAGTTTTCAACAATTTACGTATGTAAAATCTGCTTTCAAGGTTGTTTTAAAGTTGGTCTAAATTAGGTCAGCAAGTTCATATCCAAGTAGGAAGGTTATACCATAGAATTAGAGTATATATAAAGTGCTTTTTGTAATATACTGCTCAAAAAAATAAAGTGAACACATAAATGGGGTATTCCCACAAAGACACATTTCATTTATGTAGGATAACAAAGTAACTGATATTAACCAAAATACAGCATTTCACGGATATAGGTTAAACCAGTCTCTATCACTCCTGGTATACACAATTTCAGTTGCCCCTTAACAAGACCTTGTCGGGACGCCATCTTGGATTTCTGTGTGATGCCGTGCAGCTGAGATTTCTGTCTCTCTCTCTCTCTCTCCCTCTCTAGCCCCGTAGTCCAGGAAGAATCTCACAGACACTCACTTCCTGCCAGCAAACAGCACATGAGGAGAGAGAAGCTGCAAGCTACAGGCAGATAAGTTCTTTATTAGGGAAGTTGGAGGAAGGCACAGGGAGATCTCATAGTGTGAGAACAGATATATATATATATATATATATATATATCAGAGCTGAGCTCTAATATGCATGTCATGGATCTCATCATCTCTGTCTCATCTCTCTTTCTATGTGTCAGATACTATTACAATGTTCAGAAGGTAAATAAAAGTGTATATAAACCTTGTACCCTGAAAATCTTACACATTGTCAGCACATAGAACTAGAGGGAGCATAATGTGTCTGATTAGAGAGTCCACACCCAGGAATTTTGCACTGACCAACCAAGGGAGTGATAGGAGCTAAAAGAGCAATAAAACTGAGTAAAATTATAAAGTAAGGGGTTAAAAATCATCTTTTATGTGTTAACATCACTAGGGGATTGAGATCTGCAAATTTTGCGTGAAAACCCCTTTAAGGCTACAAACAGAGACTTTGAAGTTTTAAAGATTTAATACATTTATGTGCAAGCATAAACATACAGTTGTCAAATAAAAAATGCTTACAAGAACATACACAATACATAAAAATAAAAAAAGGGATAAAAACGACTAGCCTTACTAATGAATAGTTGAAAGTTACTTTTGTTGGCTCGTTATTTTAAACATGGTGGGTTTTTTGCTCCCACCCCCTGACTGTGATGTCCCTGAGAGGAGTATGCTCAACTGATACCCATCTCTTCAGTGAGGGACCTTTTTGTAGATATTTTTATTAAACTTCATAACTCTTAATTGGAGATAATTGTGCAATTATTCCATACTCCTATCAATCCCAGCGCAGACAACTATTAAATACTTGTTAAAGCTGTGCAAATCCCAAAAATGGAGAACAATCCAACGAAAGTGAGCAGCGCAACCCTTCGCAAATAAGCCCTTCAGGCCCTGCACCATGCATTATTCAATAATAGGAGAATAAACCTGGGGATCAGGGTGACTTTCCGTTTACTTCCAAATTTATCTTCATCAAAATACAAAAATGTGCTATTCACTTATCATTTGTATTCCTGCTGTAATAGATGAGGGGACAATGAGGTACATATCTAATACTTCTCATTTCAGATCCCATAATACTGGCTTCTAAATCATGTAATTTACCATAAATCCTATAATCCACACATCAAATCCTGTAATTCAGATGATAATTCATAATCTTAGGAACACTTTCATTTGTTATTCAGCATTTTTGCTCTCAGTAGGAAAGATACATATTCAAAATGTATACAATTTTGTTATTATTTTTTAGCAGAAAAATAAAGAAACCTATTGCTTGATGGACATCACTGCAGACATTAATTTAATTATTCCACGGTATAGGGCCTAACTTGCCTCAGTAATGAGACCCCCACAGAAGACGAAATATGCGACTCCCACAGATCACGCGTTGTGCTCTTCGATTTCTGTCAGCTCCATAGAATTTAATGGAGTAGAACGGTCATGCGCAGCTGTCTGCTCCATTAGTCTGACGGAGCAACAAGGGGTCCGACGGAGGGACGCAGCACCCCTTCAGACCCCTCGTCATGATCTGTGAAGGTGTCAGCACTGAGGGGGGTCTCCAAGAGATAGGGCCTAACTTTTGTTTGTGGGAAAGCCCCTTTAACCCCTTAACACTCTGCGCCGTAGCTCTACGGCGCAGAGGTATAAGGAGTGTATGAAGAGGGCTCACGAGCTGAGTCCTCTTCATACAAAGGTGGGGGTTTTTGCATTTTGCAGAAAACCCCCACCGCTAATAACCGCGGTCGGTGCTTGCACCGATCGCGGCTATTAACCCTCTCAACGCCGCCGGCAAAGTCGTCATCGTCATCGGGGGGCGGCGATTGGTTGCCTCGGGTCTTTTTTTGACACGAGGCTACATGGCTTCTGCAGATTCGTTACAATGAGCCAGTGGCTCATTGTAATGAATGTGCTGCAAAAATGCCATATATTGCAATACAGAAGTATTGCAGTGTATGGTAGGAGAGATCTGACCATCTAGGGTTAATGTACCACTGAAATAGTGGAAAAAAAAGAAAAAAAAAAGTTTAAAAAATAAAAAAAATTTATAAAATATTAAAAATTCAAATCACCCCCCTTTCCCTAGAACTTATATAAAACATAATAAACAGTAAAAATCACAAACATATTAGGTATCGCCGCGTCCCAAAATGCCCGATCTATCAAAATATAAAAACGGTTATGGCCGGCGGTGACCTCTGAGACGGGAAATGGCGCCCAAATGTCCGAAATGCGACTTTTACACCTTTTTACATCACATAAAAAATGAAATAAAAAATGATCAAAATGTCGCACAGACCTCAAAATGGTAGCAATGAAAACGTTGGATCATTTCGCAAAAAATGACTCCTCAAACAGCTCCGTGCGCCAAAGTATGAAAAAGTTATTAGCTTCAGAAGATGACAAAAATTTTTTTTCTTTTTTGTACACATTCGTTTAATTTTCGAAAATGTATCACCGTGATCGCACCGAACCAAAGAATAAAGTAGGTGTGTTATTTGGAGCGAAGAGTGAAAGTCGTAAAAACTGAGCCCACAAGAACGTGACGTTCAATTTTTCCACATTGGGAATTTTTTTTCAGCTTCGCAGTACACCGCATGTTAAAATAAATAACATTACGGGAAAGTAAAATTTGTTGCGCACAAAATAAGCCCTCACACAGGTCTGTACACGTAAAAATGAAAAAGTTATGGATTTTTGAAGTTGGAGAGCGAGAAATGAGCGGAAAAACCCTGCGTCCTTAAGGGGTTAAAGGAAACCTACCACTTGAAGTGGCAGGTTTCAGATGGAAATACCGAGCACCAGTTAAGGGTGAGCTGGTGCCGGAGCTTATTTTTGTTAGTGTTTTAAACCGCGGTATCACTTTTTAAACTTTATAGCCGGCGCAGGGAGGTACGCGCTCGGCGCTTACCATGCGCGCGGCTCTCCTTCACTTCCTATGTAGCCGCGCGCATGGTAAGCGCCAAGCGCGTACCTCCCTGCGCCGGCTATAAAGTTTAAAAAGTGTTTTAAACCGCGATACCGCGGTTTAAAACACTAACAAAAATAAGCTCCGGCACCAGCTCACCCTGAGCTGGTGCTCGGTATTTCCATCTGAAACCTGCCACTTCAAGTGGTAGGTTTCCTTTAAGCTTAACTAACCTGGAACTTAATGGTAAACCAGTAGAAAAAGGTGGTAAGCAATGCTTTATGAATGACACTAATTTAATTTTCTAGCTGCAGAAGACTATGGGGCAGATTTACTTACCCGGTCCGTTTGCGATCCAGCGGCGCGTTCTCTGCGGTGGATTTGGGTCCGGCCGGGATTCATCAAGGTAGTTCCTCCGCCATCCACCAGGTGGCGCTGCCGCGCTGAAAAGCATCTGAACTCACTCAAGTTCACCGAGCCGGACCAAGTGAAGGTAAGCGCGTCCCAAGCGACACTTTTATTGTTTTAAATGCGGCGGTTTTTCCGAATCCGTCGGGTTTTCGCTCGCCCACGCCCCCCAATTTCCGATGCGGCACAATCCGATTGCGTGCGCCAAAATCCCGGGGCAATACAGGGAAAATCGGCGCAAATCGGAAATATTCGGGTAACACGTCGGGAAAACGTGAATCGGGCCCTTAGTAAATGACCCCCTATGTCTGTGTCAGTGCCAAGCTAATCATGTTGGCCTGCCTGCCTTTGGATGCACTTTTAAAACATATCAGCAATTAAGTCTAAAAAGCTGTTCTCGATCATTATGGAAATGCTGACCCTTGAGAAATTGGACAGAGATCATCAGGCTGTTGAGATGCAGGGTTGTGTATTTAACATAGAGAAGCATCTCAAACATCAGTCTGAAACACTTTTGTCTTTAAATGGATGATCTCCCAGGATCAAAATGTGCTAACTGTTCCGGCATACTTAATAGGTTAACTACAGGTGAATGACTAAGTCGCTAATCACATCAGACAAGCAAAATGGTCTTCAACCTTTTTTTTATTATACATTTCGTATCTCTATACTGACTAAATGCTTCTCTAAGTGAGAACTCTACTGAAATCCTTGGGGAATGTGACTAGACAGGATTGTCTTTAATTGACTTTGAGATAGAATGACTATAGATATTACTGGAATAATCTCTTAAGTAGATGATGCAGAGGTCAACCCACTTTCTGTACATTAGGGCTCTTTCACATTGGCCTTGTTTTTCACGTCTGTGGTTCACTGATTTCCAAAGCTGCTTCACAAAGCCATTGATTTGTATAGGTCTTTTAACATTGGCTTGCATTTTCTCTGAGCCATTGTCCGTGGAAAAAAGTTATGATACACGTCCTATTTTTTTCCACTTAAACAACTCCTGAACACACCTGGATCTCAAAGAGTGCACAATAGCCACCTATACAATTTGAACTACAGAAGAAAGAAGCTAGAAAGGGTAGAAGCTTATGTCAGTCTTATGCATAAGAATATAACCATAAAAAGAAGAGTCCCCCTCTGCTGTCGACAATCTTCCAAATCTTTATGTATGTATGAATCTGTATGACCAGAGAAAAGCCATTAATGATTTTTTGATGATGCAAGTGAACAGGAGTACTCCCCGGTATAACTTTGATGTCACTGGCAACTCATGTGTGACACCTGCCGTTTGCTCAGGCCTTTTGAAGAGGCCACATTATTTCTCAGTCGCCAGGACTACGGGATGGATAACATCATTCCACTGCTTCATGTCCTTGAACAGATGCTGCAAAATCTGTCTGGTCAGGGCACTGGAGAAGTGGAAACTACATCTCATGGCCACATGAATCCAGTGGGGGCTAAACTGGAGGAGCACAAGCAGAGTCTGGTGAAATTAGTGGTTTTTCTACTCAGGTGACAGGAGAGGAGGAGTAGGAGCATTCGGAGGAGGTAGAAGACGAGGCAGATGACCCAGAAGCACCATGGCAGTATACAATAGAGATGGAGGCCGGGAGTCCCTCAGAGTCACTTGCGCAAATGACCTAACTAGTGACAGTCAAAAAGTAAACATCCAGCTAAGGGATGACTTTTGGCTCTCCACCCTCTTGGGTGGACCTCTCGCTACCAGTCCAAAAGGGTTGCCTTTTTTTCCAGCTGCCGAGAGGGAGGAACAATGGGTATACTATAAAGAAATACTGAAAAGATAGTTGGCTGCTGCCTATATGCACCATTGTCCATCCTCTGTCAGGTCTGACCAGGGGATTCCTGGCAGTCACCGCTCACGTACTACTGCCACGGCTGCTGTGGGTAGATGGGGGGGTTGGTGGGGGGGTAAGAGCAGTAGCATCTCCATCAGCAGTAGCTTAAGTCTGGAGTCCTTAATGAGCATTTCCTTCACCTACCTAGTGAGGAGTGTAGCCACCACCACCAGCAGCAGGACATGAAGCAGACCTTGCACCAACAGGTGGAGGCCTAATTGGACAGCACTCTACCACCCCAGGTAGAGGATCCCCTGGACTACTGGGCAGCCAAACTTGATGTGTGGCCTCAACTTGCGGAGTTTGCAGTAGAGAAGCTGTCCTGCCCGGCCAGTAGTGTGGCATCAGAGCAGCTGTTCAGTGCAGCGGGGGCCATCGTTACCCCAAGGAGAACCCGCTTGTCCACCCGTAATGTGGAGAGACTGACATTTGTCAAGATTATTAAGACGTGGATTGGTCAGGATTTCAACGCACCAATGCCTTATGCATCAGATTAGATCATCCATGACGCCTCCCCCAAACGTTGAGAAATGAGTCTGAATTCTAACTACCTGCCTTAGCCACTATTCTGCTGCCACTCGCCTGATGCCACACATCTGCTGCTAGTTACGCCATCTGCCTCCCATAATCTTTACCAGGGACAGGAATTGTCATTCACCTCCACACTCTGTCATTGTGCCACTTTCTGACCTCTTACTGCTGCCGGCACCTCCACACTCTGTCATTGTGCCACACTATGGCCTACTATGTTTCTGCCACCACCATAATTTGTCATTGTACCACTTTCTGACCTCCTGCTGCTGCCACCTACACACTTTGTCATTGTGCCACACTGTGGCCTATCATGTTGCTGACCGATATCTCCCTGGAACACCCTGTGATTTCCATAATGCTGTTTTCACCCTCTACCACTCTATGACGTTGCCACTATGTTTGGTTTTCCCCTTCATTTCATCTCAGAAGTAATGAAAAGCTTCAGGGCTTCAGGATTGATAGCCAAAAGAAGGGGTGGATACAGAACACATAGGGCATGCCAATATCCCATTTACTGGTCATCTCTGTTTTGGATCAACTCCTGTTTGTTTTGGCTTTAGCAATACTGATGGATTATTGACTGATTGAAAGCGGACACTGAGGGATGAAAATAAAGTCAGCGGGCAGTCCAAGAGAAGTTAAGATATTATTTTATTGTTTTTTATGTTTGCAGCCCTCTGGACCACATGACTCACTGAATTTTATAGGTTATCGACATATATATACTTAATTGGCAATTGATGAATTATGCGTTGTGGTGTTGCAAAGTGTTGCCGCATGTTGCTGCATGTTATATGTGGCGCGCACATTTGCTTGTCTGATGCCTTCTCCCACTGTGTGCTTTGTCTCTGCCTATATCCCACTAACGCATTAGATATTATAAGCAGTGGGGATTTTTTCCACATCCAATGTGGCATTCCATCGTTTTGAACACCTGCACCTGCAGGTGGCCATGGAGCACATAGTTCCAATGTTCCATGGAACATAGTTCCAATGAGCATGCGCAGTTGTCGCATTATTTCTGGAGCTGCGCTGACCAGTCGGCGGTCTGCCGTATTCATCTCCTCATTACAGGCAGTCCCCGGGTTACATACAAGATAGGGTCTGTAGGTTTGTTCCTAAGTTGAGTTTGTATGTAAGTCGGAACTGTATATTTTATCATTATAACCCCCAGCCAGAACTTTTTTGGTCTCTGTGAGAATTGCATTTTAAAAATGTTGGATTGTCATAAGAACCAGGATTAACACTAAAACTTCATTACAGACACCTGTGATAACTGTTATAGCTGTTTATTGTAGCCTAATAAATTACCAATATCCAGAGGTCCGTTTGTAACTAGGGGTCGTATGTAAGTTGAGTGTTCTTAAGTCACATTAAGTCACATGATTCTGATCACATGATATGAAGTCACATACTACTGGGGCAGATTTATCAAGCAGTCTGAAAGTCAGTATATTTCTAGTTGCCCATGGCAACCAATCACAGCTCAGCTTTCATTTTAACAGTACTCATGAATATTTTAAAGGGGAGCTGTGATTGGTTGCCATGGGCAACTAGAAATATTCTGACTTTCAGACAGCTTGATAAATCTGCCCCACTCTGTTTGTCATACTATATAAACTTGCTTGTTTGGACTGTTCACTTGTTTGAGGAAGGCTGCAGCCAATAGGGGCCAAAAACGTTGTGACTTATGGTGAATAAAACGTTTTCACTTTAGATCTTGGAGTGCTGCCTTTTTTGTGCTCTTTTAATTCATGGACTGTATCTAGGTCCTAGGCTGGCACCTAGGTAATGATATTATTGTGTGCCGTTTCTTTTTGATATATATGTGTAGCAAGAAGATCGGGACAGTGGAATATCCGATTGAAAAACTAAAAATATAGGTGTCCAATATTTTTAAAAAATCTAATGTAATGATACTAAACTTCACCTTCAACCCTTATTTTTTTTTTTAGTTGATTTGGATTCCCCAGGAAAAATTTTACTGATTCAATTCAATGATTCAAGAAATTTTTAAGTAAAAAAAAAAAAAATTATACACAGGCAGTCCCCGGGTTACATACAAGAGTGGGGAGGAATGTCCGGGCAGAAGAGTAAATGTTCAGCTGACCTGGGGAGATCTGGGGCTCCGGCCAAAAGATCTGGGGTACGGGCTCTGGATCTTTTCACCTAGTAATTAGCACCTAGCAATTAGAAAAAATATCTACATTTCAGCTTTTTATGTTAATATGGGGAGCAGTGTTTTCATTACTGAGCAAAAAAAAAACAAAAAAACTTTTTTGATCTTACCAATTGGCTGCAATGAAAAAAAAGAGTGAAAAATTTAGAAGGGCCTGAATACTTTCTGTACACAGTGTATACTGTAAAACAAAATAAGAAGGTCTAATGGAACCTGAAAAACCTGAGACCTAAAAAGCTTGTGGCTATTACAAACAAAAGAAGAGGGAGCTGAGAATTAGAAATATCACAGAACAAAAGAAAAAAGGCACCTGGTTGTTTAATTATTCATTAGCCTGTGCATCTGTTCAATTGTACACTACAAAACTATGATGACCAAAAATGTTTGGCTCTTTGTCACAACAAAAAATAGAAACAAATAAGGACATGTGTTATTCCTTTCAGTAAACAGTTGTCAATGAACATTTTGTCAATGCAAAATTCCTGATATAAATGAGAGTAGCCTCATTCTAACTTGTTTTACTGTACTGATTCCTGCAGCACCTCCCACTCTCTTGTTAATGATGTTGTAGCTGTCTAGGAAAACGAGAATTAGGTAGACAGCACTGTATCATACAGCCACTGGGCACCGCCGGACAGTGAGATCAATACTAACGTGTTGTTTGATTGATTTCTGGTTCTCTTGTAAAAGAGCACATGGAGATTAGTTAGATGAATAAAGACCCTGTAGAGGCTTAGCACACTGTCAAGACCGGACAAACCACTTAACTGATGGGGAAATAAAACCTAACCATTACTTTTAGTTAAAAACATAATTTAAAGCCCACTGTGATAGAAAAAAAGTTGTAAAAATAGGCTAATAATACAAGCATTTTCTTTCTTCATTCTTCTTTGATTCTTCTGTAATTTTCTTTATTTTTTGTGACAACACATTATTTATTGTACACCATTTAGTTAAAAGGTCTGCTACTACTTCTACTTGGTGTAGATTAACCCTGTTTTTTTTTATATGGTGCTATTTATGGTGGCACTTCCGAAGAGTGTAGCAGGACATTGGGTCCTATTGCAGCCTTTGTTTAGCTTTGTTTTCACTACAGAGCAGCAGCATTTAAAAAATATCTACAGACCACTTGTGATGAGGAATTGAGGTCTAAAGAGGTCGCTGCTGGGCTGAAACAGGTCCCATGACCACCAGCACTTATGAACCAGCCATCAATGTCGAAGCCGGGAAACAGGTGCAGGGTAAAGGGTTTTGCAGAATTCCTGAAAACCCACTCAACCAGTTAATTGGCTCCCTCAGATATATAAAGAGTCAGTGGACCTGTCCTACTTCTTGCCAGTCCTAACTGTATCTATAAAATGTATAAAATTCACCAATAAAATACAACATATACAATTGTGACACATTTTAAAAACAATAATGAATTGATATACAATGTTCCACGAAGTATGGCCCTATATGCGCACATAATTGGAGGTCTGTATATTCATATACAGGCAGTCCCCGGGTTACATACAAGATAGGGTCTGTAGCTTTGTTCTTAAGTTGAATTTCTATGTAAGTCGGAACCGTATACTTTATCATTGTAACTCCAGACAAATTTTTTTGGTCTCTGTGACAATTGGATTTTAAAAATGTTGGATTGTCAGCAGAACCAGGATTAATAATAAAGCATCATTGCAGACACATCTGATAACTGTTATAGCTGATCATTGTAGTCTAGGGCTAAAGTACAGTAAATTACCAATTACCAGAGGTCCGTTTGTAACTAGGGGTTGTCTGTAAGTCAGGTGTTCTTAACTAGGGGACCGCATGTATTAAATTATATTTAAATATTATATGTATATATTATTTATATATTATATGTCCTTATATATTGCTTTTATAAACCTTGATAGGTATAATCCTATCTCCCGGGTTGCAGGCACACCCATGCCCCTTTCCGCTGTTGCCCCGGTCCCCCGGTGAGTCACTCATCTTGTTGCGATCCCATGCCGACTCTGGCAGCACGGCGCGCACTTCCCCGCCTCCTAGGGCACGCGCGCCGCCTTCAGTGAATTTAAAGGGCAAGCACACCATTAATTGCCGCTGGCCATTTTCAGCAAAATTATTGAACTCATGCCGTCTCAGTTCATCAAGGTGGCATTTATCATCAGTCTCCTCTCCGGGAAGGCCCCGGCCTGGGCTACTCCTCTTTGGGACAGAGACGACGTGGTCATGGCTACTCATACAGCATTTCTGGAGTGGTCTCATCACCTTGGCCACTCGGATTGACGTGCCCTTTAGGGAGCGTACCGAGGAGTTACATTTACCTCGCTTGGCTCCTTCTTTTCAAAGGCCGCTCCAGCCTCTGGCCATACCGCCTGCAGAGGAGCTATCTAGGCGACTTCAGGAGAACCTCTGTCTCTACTGTGCCAGCCCGGAGCACTTCCTTCGGACCTGTCCACTCTGTCCTCAGCTTCCGGGAAACGTACACACCTAGGGTTCTTGGGAGAAGCGTCCCTAGTTGAGAACAAAGCTTCTCCACGTCTAAACATACCTGTCTTACTCAGCTCTTACTGACCCCTTTCCTGCCTCTGCCTTCCTGGATTCCGGCTTGGCAGGAAACTTCGTTGATGTTGCCTTGGTCTCTCAGTACCATCTTCCTGTGGTCCATCTTGAGAAGCCACTGGTCATCTCGTCAGTCAATGGGCAGATTCTCCAGTATCCAATCCGGTTCTGCACTGAACCCCTATGCATATGTTAACCCGATGCACATCTTCAGTCCTTCTGGGTCTTCCGTGGTTGCAGCACCACACACCAGTGCTTGACTGCCAGACAGGTGAAGTTCTCCACTGGGGACTGGAGTGTCACACAATGTCTGGAACCACCTTGTCCCGCCGTTTCACTTCCGGAGTCCTCCAAGACTCTGTTGGGTCTCCCTGCTCCATATGCGGACTTTGCAGATGTTTTTTTGGGAAAGCAAATATAGACTCTGCCACTACACGACCCTATGACTGGCCATAGACTTGGTGCCAGGTGCATCTCCTCCACAGGTTTGAGTGTACCCTCTATCTGTTACTGAAACCACGGCCATGTCGGCCTACATGAAGGAAAACCTGCACAAGGGCTCTATACGCAAGTCTTCCTCTCCTGCCGGAGCAGGATTCTTCTTTGTGTACAAAAAGGATGGTTATCTCTGTCTGTGATTACCGCGGCCTCAATAAAGTCACGGAGAAAAAATGCTACCCACTTCCCCTGATCACTGAACTCTTTGATCGTCTACGTGGTGCCACTTTTCACAAAGTTGGACTTGCGAGGGCATATAACCACATCCGCTTAAGTGAAGGTGATGAATGGAAGACCACCTTCAATACTAGAGATGGGCACTTTGAATATCTTGTGTATGCTCTTTGGTCTCTGTAATGCACCGCCGGTGTTCCAGGACTTTGTCAACAACATATTCAGAGACTTACTCTATAATACCTGTGTTGTGGTCTACCTGGACGACATGCTGGTGTTCTCTGCGGACATTGAATCCCATCAGGCCCATGTACGGCAGGTTCTCAGGCGCCTAAGAGCCAATCGCCTATATGCCAAGCTCAAGAAGTGCCAATTCCATCAGAAGAGTCTCCCATTCCTTGGATATATTATTTCAGACAAGGGACTACAGATGGATGCTGCCAAGATGTCTACAGTGCTTCATTGGCCGTGTCCAGCGGTACCCTGAGCTATCCAGAGATTCCTGGGATTCGCCAATTACTACCAGCAGCTGATCCAAAATTTTTCCTCCCTGGTATCTCCCATTGTGGCACTGGCCAAGAATACCAACCCTAGGAATTGGCCTTCGGCGGCTGAAGACGCTTTCACAAAAATAAAATCTGCCTTTTCATCTGCTCCTGTTCTAACCCGGCCTGACTCTCAGAAACCGTTTCTGCTAAAGGTTGATGCCTCATCCCTTGGTGATGGAGCCATTCTCACACAGAAGGGCTGTGGGTTCTTCTACATGACCTTTTCAGCCGCAGAACGGAACTACTCTATTGGTGATCGGGAGCTTCTGGCTATTAAACTTGCTTTGGAAGAATAGCGTTATCTTGATCATAAAAACCTCCAGTACCTCCAGACTGCCCAGCGTCTCAATCCAAGACAGGGTAGTTGGTCTTTCTTCTTCTCCAGTTTCACATTTCTGATACATTTCCGTCCTGCGGAGAAGAATGTGAGTGCCGATGCTCTCTCTTGTGCCTCGGATGTTGTTGGGGAAGTTCCTGCTCCTAGACATATTGTTCCTCCTGAACGTCTGGTTTTTGCTGCTCCTGTGGACCTTTGGCTACTTCCTCCTGCCAAGATATATGACCGACCTGCCCTTCGGAGAAGGATACTGACTTGGGGACATTGCTCTCGTGTGGCTTTGCATGCTGGCGTGCGACGCTCTCTCACCTTCATTTCCCAACACTACTGGTGGCCAGATCTGGTCAAGGAAGTACAGGATTTTGTGGATTCCTGCACTTCCTGTGCCTGAAACAAGCCACCCAGTCTTAAACCTGCTGGTCTTCTGTTACCGTTACTGATACCCAGCTGCCCGTGGACTCACGTGGCAATAGACTTTGTCACCGATCTTCCTTGGGTAATACCGCCATCTGGGTGGTAACTGACCGCTTCTCCAAGATGTCCCACTTCATTCCTCTGCCAGGCCTGCCGTCGGCTCCACGTCTTGCCAGCCTCTTCTTCCAGCACATCTTCCGGCTTCGTGGACTACCTCTGCACATAGTCTCGGACGGGGGCTCAGTTTGTGTCCCATTTCTGGCGTTCCCTGTGCCGTCAACTACAAGTGAAGCTGGACTTCTCATCTGTTTACGAGAGGGTTAATCAGACCCTAGGCTGCTATTTCCGCCATTTTGTCTCCGCCCAAGTGGACGACTGGTCCACACTGCTCCCATGGGCAGAATTCTCCTACAACTCCCTGGACTCTGAGTCTGCCGGTTCCGCCCCTTTCTTTGTTGTGTGTGGGAGACATCCACGTCCACCCCTACCTCTCTCCATGTCTGATGATGTTCCTGCTGTGGAAGAGTTGGTAGAAATGTGGCTATCTTCCAGGTATGTTCAGTTGAAGATCCCCAGTTACAAATTGGGTCCAGGTTTCCTTGGACCAATCGAGGTGTTACAGCGCGTTAATCCAGTGGCCTATAAGCACCGCCTTCCTCCCACCATGCGCTTCCCGAATTCTTTCCACTTCTACCTGCTGAAACCTGTCATCCTGAATCGATTCTCACGGCAAGTACCTCCTCTTGCTCCTGATGCTTTTGATGTCTTCGAGGTAAAAGAGGTCCTTGATATGAAGACGGTCAGAGGGAAACGATTCTACCTTGTCGACTGGAGGGGGTTCGCCCCAGAGGAGAGGTCTTAGGAACACGAGGAGAGCATCCTGGATCATGCTTTTCTACACAGGTTTCTCCAGTCCACGAAGAGGGGGAGGCCACAGGGGGGAGTACTGTTACAGGTGCTCCTGCGACCTATCTCCCAGGTCACAGGCACACCCGTGGCCCTCTCCGCTGCTGCCCCAGTCTTCCAGTGAGTCCCCCAGTGAGTCACTGACCTCACCGCAAACCCTACACCACCTCCTAGGGCACGGGCACCGCCTTCAGTAAATTTAAAGGGCCAGCACACCATTAATTGGCGCTGGCCATTTTCAGCAAAATTATTTAAGCCTGCCTCTTCCTGCCGGATATAAGTGCCTCCCAGCCTTAGAAAAAGCTCCCCAGCGATATTCCTGCATTCCTGTGTCTCCAGCGTTCCTGTGTGTTCCCATGTATCCTGCGTTCCTGCTCTTGTGTGTTCCTTCTCCTGAGTACCTGTGTCCAGTGTTCCTGTGTGTTCTGCTTTCCTGTGTGCCTGTGTTCCCGTTCCCATCTGCCTGGACCTCCCCTTGCTGACCCTGGATTGGACTTGACAGGTTTATTTATTTATTTTTTTCAATAAAGGGGGGCAGGATGGCTAAATGCTGGAGGGGTTGGCAGGCTATATACTAGAGGGGATAGCAGGCTATATACAACTGGGGATGACAGGCTATAAACTAGAGGGGGTGACAGGGTAAATACTACAGGGGCTGGCAGGCTATATACTGAGGGGGGCTGTGACCAATGCATTTCCCCCACTCGGCTTATACTCGAGTCAATAGGTTTCACAATTTTTTGTGATAAAATTAGGTACCTCGGCTTATACTCAGGTCGGCTTATACTCGAGTATAAACGGTAATAACTAAATTAGGTGGTAAAACTGAATTTTGAAATTGGTGAATTTCTCAAAATGTCCCTTTTTAGATAAATGCGTGTATATACATCGCCCATATATACGTCCCCATACTGCCATGTGAATGTAGCATTAAAGTGTTCAAAAGTTATAACCATATAAAGGACGGAGACTAAAATAACAAAATGACTGCATCCTTTAGGGTTTAATAAAGTAAATTACAAAGTTTACTATTGTCTGCACTATTGATTACAAAATTGACTATTATTGTCTGCACTAAATGTTGTTAAGACTCATTTCACCACAACAATGACCTAATGGTTATAGGTAAAGGAACTCTTGATGAAACACTACATGTCCTATAAAAATGCTTTTGCTGAACCCAATGTAACAACTTCCCCAATTCTACTGTACTTGTGCTAATACATGCGTACCGTTTATTTATTCACTTCATTTATTTATTTCCTTCCAGAGAATTTCAGGGTTTGCACATTGCTTGCAATGTGAAACTAAACACTTCCCAGTTTTACCTCTTTTGCTTTTGTGTTAAAAACAAGAGCTTATGTCAAACCCACACAAGCAGAAAAGACCAATCCTTTCAGGCCAGCACTCAGCAATTAGTCCAAAACTGACAATCTGGATGCACACATCAGATGTCTTTCCAAGCAGTCAATATGTCCGCTTGTCACCATAAGGGGAGAAGATAAATGGATGATTAACATTAAGTATCTTTTCATTGTTTCCACGCTACTGGCTATCCAGTCTGTTCACCTAAATTTCTGACTGCGTCAACACACTCAAATTATTACAGTCAGTTAAGCTAATGGAGGAGGTGAAAAGCAATGTACACTTCACTTAATGGGATGTTTGGAAGAAGTAATGGCTGCTAATGAGAGGATCAGTTCAGGTAATGTGGAGGAGCTTCAAGGTGTCGGAAGATTAAAGGTGATGAACGTGTCAGGGGTGTATTGGACTTGTCACAGAGAGAAATAACTGCAGTGACTTACAATTGGAGATCACATTTAAACAATTGATCTGCAGTAAAAAAAGGTTTGCATACTACATAAAAATTGAATCTAACTACTTACCATTTCTTTCTCCTTTTTTACTTTTTACAGAACAGCTCTTCTGTGGGGGTGCTGGATGTCGGGTTACCATCAATCTGATAATGATACAATCTGTGTCTATTTTTAGCAACATTTTAACTAATTTTTTGTAATAAACTACTATTGCAATATGTTGCATGAGCAATCAGACCCCCTAGTGTTCACACATAGGGGGACCTGAATAAGAAAAAATAATATAAAAAAGGCCATACATTTCCAAAATGGTACCCAAAATTTTCAATGAAAGCATAAGCTCAACCCATAAAAAATAAAATGACGGTGGCAAATTTTTTGTCATCCACATTACAAATTTTTTTTTGCAGCTTTCCAGGGTATTATGGGGAATATTAAATGGTGCCATTAGGATGTCCAATGGTGAATGCAGATGTACACAGAACATATACAATTATGTTTTTTGGAAGGGCCTTGTCCTAAAGGAGTTAAAAGGATCCCTTTTTAGCTATCTTTCTATAAACCCTTATAGAAGGGATGTACCCTATATCATAATGCAGTTAGGGATGTATGGAGAGGGTTCACAGGCGGAGTTCTCTATACAGAGAACAGATCAGAATATCTGGTGGTAGACTGTCCAAACTTACTTCGTCATCAATTTCTCTTCTATGAAGAACAGTTCACACAACTGTATGATATAATCATAGAAAAAGGAACGGCACAGCACATTAATAAATATGTATATGGAGGCCAAATGCATCCAAAAACTTGCTCAATAAATATACAAGGAAAAAGTGATGCAAATATATGGCCCAAGACAATAAGTATTTAGTTAAGCAATTTTATTCGTAAATTACAAAAGGGACACATACAAAATAAAATCACTAAAAAGTGCCACAATAAGGCACACAGTCCCCCAAATGGGGAGGGAAACCAAGTCCCTATCCCAGGGACCACCCACACCCCAACCTCAACTACCCTCTGATCGTCCCCAAAAAAATGTAAACAAGTGGACCAATCCTGCAAAAATAATAATAACACGTGGATGAGTGAAATACCTCAAATAGACAGTGAAAAAAATGAAGTGATCCAAGAGCAGTCCACAGATGAGATAACACAGATCAGACAGGGGGGAGGGAAAAAGGGCTGTCATGACTTCCTCAGGGGAGATGAAAAGACCATGCTCTGTCCTGCTTGTATATAAAACAAAAAACCAATTGCCTTGATGTCAGGTGTGCGCCCGCCATGTCCGTGTAAGTATGCAGGACTTGTGATCCCTGAAACAATATACACAATGCACAGTGCTAGCAGCATGAAAGGCAAAAACGGCCATAGAGGATAAGCACACGCAAAAAATAATAGTCAAAAAATTAATGGTGAAGAGCATATAAGCGGGACAGGGCAATAGCCAAGGTGGATAAAAGCAATGGGGGTCATTTACTTACCCGGTCCAGTGGCACGTTCTCTGACGAGGATTCGGGTCTTCCGGCGATTCACTAATGTTGTGCGCCCGATGTCCACCAGGTGTTGCTGCTGCGCTGAAGTCCGCTGAGGTCCGCTGGAGTTCACAAACCTACTCCCGGTGCATGTGAGTGATTGATTTTGCGACACAATTGGTTTTTTTAAATTCCGCATTTTTTCCGATTCCGATTGCGTGCGGCAAAATTCTGGCGGAATTCGGCGCAAATTGGAAAAATTTGCGGAACCTGGCGGAAAAATGCGTTTCGGACCCTTAGTAAATGTGCCCCAATGTGTCTCAAACAGAATAAAGAATTGAATCCAAACATGACAATAAATGGCAACGGGAAACAAGGAGGCTGGGGTGCAGCAAGCGGTAGGTGTATAGACACATTAGACATAATGGGGGTCATTTACTAAGGGCCCGATTTGCGTTTTCCCGACGTGTTACCCGAATATTTCCGATTTGCGCCGATTGTACCTGAATTGCCCCGGGATTTTGGCGCACGCGATCGGATTGTGGCGCATCGGCGCCGGCATGCGCGCGACGGAAATAGGGGGGCGTGGCCGAACGAAAACCCGACGTATTCGGAAAAACCGCCGCATTTAAGAACCGAAAATGTGTCGCTCGGGACCCGCTTACCTTCACTCAGACGGCCTCGGTGAATTCCGGCGCGTTAAAATGCTTTTCAGCGCAGCAGCGCCACCTGGTGGACGGCGGAGGAACTACCTTATTAAATCCCGGCCGGACCCGAATCCAGTGCAGAGAACCCGCCGCTGGATCGCGACTGGACCGGGTAAGTAAATGTGCCCCAATGTCATCATCACATATGCAAAATCTAGTTATCACAAAAGGCAAAACCATAAACCATAAAGGGACACATTAGTATGCCTAAAAAATGCCATAAGGGACAGTGGTTCAATGATGCTAGAACAATATATATACACTACTATAGCATGTTACTGATAATTCAAGCATGTTCAGGTACGTGGAATTATAGCAGATTTAAGACCAAAATGTCCCACAAAATGGCATCATAAGTCCCAAATATCAAAGGGAGAGGCTCAGAATAGATTAGAAACAAGGCAGGTGGCCAGCAAAAAACGAAGGATGACAACTGGATACATGTTGAGAGAGGTAGGAGGGTCAGGCGTCAGCCAGGAGTGATGGCTCAGTCTTTCACCTCACACAGTGGTAGGTATACGGACCGAAATTACACGGCACTATGAAGGCGGACGAGGACAACAGAACAGGTAAAATGAAAACGGTCAGAGGTCCAAAACTGAAAGTCAACAAGAATACAGTTAATAAAACAAGCATGCGGAAGCCCTAAAATGTAAATGATCAAAAGAGGCCATCTGGAAAAAAATGAGAACAGAAAAGTGAGAGAAGAGGGGAAAGTGCAGAAAGAAAAAGAGGAGAAAAGTGTGTGAGTGACGAAAGAAGGTGAAAAAAGAAATGAGAAAGTGATGGGGGCCAAAGTGAAGGAAGAAGTGATCATGGGTGATGGGAACAATGCAATAAGGGGTCCAAACAAAAACACAATAAGGGGTCCCATAAAGTGTAGTAATGCCACAGAAAAGGCGTGAGTGCTAAGAGTAGGGGGAAATCGTGAAATGGTGGTAGAAGAGAAAAGAAAACTGTGTAAGTGTAATGGAATTGTGACATAATCAAACAAGTGAATAGAGGTGCAAATACCTACTCATTTTAAAGGTTTCTTCAAGTAATACAGGTGTTGTGTCAAATGAACTTATAGAAATATGATAATGAATATGAGGTTCTCTAGCCTACGCCTCTGGCTCATACACTCAATACATCTTTACCACACTTTGTATAGCCTTATTATGGTGACCCTCTTGATGTCATTGGTGGATACCTATCAGTTGCCCTTTTCTCCATTTTACCAGCCATAACCATTTTAATGCAAAGTGATCAAAATGCTAATTTTCTAAAAATATCATCCTGATGTATCTGCCGAACGGCCGTGCTGCCAGGTAAAACTACACTAGGTCCAGCTTGGTGTAGTTGTGCAGCGTGGATGTGGTGTGGTCGCAAATATAATTAAAATTTTCTGCAGTGCAGAAGAAATTGCGACTATGTCAGCTCTTCTATGTCAGAAACTGGCATAGAATCGCTGATTAATCTCCTCCATAGTTGGGAAAGTGACCTTTATATAAAAATCTACAAGATGATATTCTTATTTTAATCTGATATGAATATGGTTCTAGGCAAGGTTCTAGAGCCCAAAATACGGGCATTTGAAATGAAGCTACCCCTCAGGCTCTCTTTAGTTCATTTGCAAATGACTTTGGAGGTGATTTTTTCTTAAAGAAAGAATTCTAGAAAAGCTATTCCGTAGCCTATCTAAGGGGGCTGCTAGTTTAGTGGGGTAAATCTGGTTACTGAAGTAAATTAAGTAACCAAAGTCGGTAAGTTTAAGTTGGCAGTTTCTCAGGATTTTCTTCTGCCCTCTCTTAAAAGGGGCTGTATCATTTGGACGGTACAGTATAAATATTTAAATGACACCAGAAGCTTGATTCTATGTGCTATAGAGTTTACATGTGAATGCGCCACAAAGCATGAACATATCATCCGTGATATGAATGGATGTCAATAAATATGATTAAATACCCTACATGTGGGTGCTTTTAGAATGTAATATGCAATAGGTTATCCGGATTTGTTAATAATATAAAATATACAAAAAATGCCCCCCCAAAAGTCTGTAGATATTTGCTGACAGTTTGTAATAATATTTTAGTGTCAACCTAGGTCGCCAGAAAACCTCTAGTGCTTTTGACTGAAACACACAGTTTATGACACATGTTCCACATATGAAGTTTGGCCAGATTTGGGATTACCATTGTGGCAGAGTGTCTGAGCTGATAAACTTATAAATCCTGCATAAACAAGTTAACAATACTATAAAAGCAAGCAATGTTGGGAGCTCAAAGTCACAAGCTTGGCAAGCCTCTCTATGAACAGTGATTGGGTGGTCTGAAGGACAAAGCACCAATGGGCTACCAAAGCGTGTTTCTGTTCCTGACAGTGTTGTGCTTTATCAACATATTGGCAGTGGAGTTCCTCAGTGACTGTTGAGTGTTAAGTTAAGCTATATGCACGTTCGGTAGGTGAGTTGCCACTAGAGAGCAGTAGGTAGTTATTTAAAAGTATCTGAAGTATATAAGATGCATTTGAGAAAGTCTAAACATCATATAAGGAGTAAGCTTAATTCATATAACATTAATAAAGAGCTGTGTTATTCTGTTGCAACCAGTTTTATTACTGCATGTTTTATCTCTTAAAACAATTTTCATGTGCAGGGGGCCTTAGGTTGACTGTCACTTTTATCCAGGGCCACCTTCAAGTTTCAGTAGACCTTGGGCGACAGAGCCTTAGTGAGCCTTTTTGCAGTAAACTCACATAGCGACATGGATTCATTATATGCAGCCCTCTCACCCCTCATGGACTATATGCAGCCCTCCCCCCACCATGGATTAATTATATGCAACCCGGCCCCCCCTCACCATCCATAGATTAATTATATGCAGGCCCCTCACCGAACATTATATGAAACCCCCTTCCCCATGGATTATATGCGGCTCCCTCATTACCCTCATACATTATATGTAGCACCTTCCTCACCCCCATTCATTATATGCAGCCCCCTCATCACCCCCCATTCATTATATGCAGCCCCCTCCTCACCCCTCATTCATTATATGCAGCCCCCTCCTCATTCCCCATACATTATATGAAGCCCCCTCCTCACACCCATTTATTATATGCAGCCCCTCCTCACACCCATTTATTATATGCAGCCCCTCGTCACACCTATTCATTATATGCAGCCTCTTCTCACACCCATGTATTATATGCAGCCCCTCCTCACCCCCATGTAATATATGCAGCCCCTCCTCACCCCCATGTAATATATGCAGCCCCCTCCTCAACCCCATGTAATATATGCAGCCCCCTCCTCAACCCCATGTAATATATGCAGCCCCCTCCTCAACCCCATGTATTATATCCAGCCCCGTCCTCACCCCCACGTAATATATGCAGCCCCTCCTCACCCCTATTCATTATATGAAGCCCATCACCCCCATGTATTATGTGCAGCCCCTCCTCACCCCAATGTATAGAAAACAGAAAAAGAAAACCAAATCCGCTGTAGAAAACGGCGCAACGTTGCAAGAGAGACAAAAAAATCGGATAAAAGTCCAATATCCAAAAGTAGAAATACAAGAATACAAAAGTCCTTCTGCATCAACGTCCTCCGTATGTATTAGATATTAAAAATAAGAAAAAACAGTCAATAAGAAAAAACACAGTACCTCTCCATTTTCAAACACATATACCCGAGTAGAGGCAAAAGAAACCTTATTTGTGCGTTATCCGCCCTTGGTGTATCGTTCTTTTCAGATCGAAGTGCCCGTGGATCCTACGGCTCCCACTGGAAATGTGGTGCGAGTGTCCGGTCTTCCGACTCAGAAACTCAACTCCTCCAATGTTGGTTCTGCTCTGATCCGGAAAGGGAACACTTCAAGTCCATTCAGCGTTCTTTTCAGCTTCAAGTGGCCGTGGATCCTGCGTCTCCCACTGGAAATCCGGTGCGAGTGTCTGGTCTTCCGACTCAGAAACTCAACTCTGCTCCGATCCGGAAAGGGAACACTTCAAGTCCATTCTTTGTATTCCATTTGTATTCTTGTATCCCTCCTCACCCCATGTATTATATGCAGCCCCCTCCTCACCCCCCATGTATTATATGCAGCCCCTCCTCACCCCATGTATTATATGCAGCCCCCTCCTCACCCCCCATGTATTATATGCAGCCCATCCTCACCCCCCCCCCACGTACTGGTAAATGTGACCATTGAAAATAAAAAAATAATACTCACCTCAGTCCACCGCCTAGATCCAGGGATTCCCCTCTGCCGTAAGCCGCACAGTGAAGAGATATAGGGCAGCGTCCTGCTGTGCACGGAGTGACGCTTTAAGGCACCAGCACCTGGCACAGCCAGGCTGCTGGGTCAGAGATGTGGCCACAAGTGCATCTACCCACTGGGCTCTGGGCCCCTGCACTTGCCCGGGTTTGCCGGGTGCTGGCGCTGGCCCTGCTTCCATCTTATCTCATGTTTTATCGTTCCTTTTAAATAAGCTCTGTATTGGACGACAGCTTCCACAGAACCCTTTAATACACACCTCAGCTGCTGAATTGCATCCTAATACACACACCACCTGCTGCAGAACCTTGTAATATAAAGCTTATCAGAATATCAGGAGGGATTCCCCGCCTCTCAGACAGGAAACAACATGGAACAGAATTAAAGGGAGGTCCCTCCCCTCAATCCCCAGTTAATATCTGAGGACCTGAAATTATAATAAATTTAAGAAAATAACACAAAAAACCTGAAAAAAGAAAAAATTTAGGATGGGAAAACTCTGTGCTGTTGTGGAGGTTACGGAAAATCCAATTATTGGTAACAGTCATTTTCATCCATTCCTAGCACCTCCACAGCGGCACTGACAGAAGGATAACAGAGAAGTAAACTACTCAGGGCTGGACTACTGCCTAGAGCACCTTCCTGCCAAAAGATAGATACGGGTCTGAACCCACATCTAATTTATAGTGACGAAAATATTTTTCTTTTAGCAGCCTTGCAGATCTGCTCTATTTAGGTGCCTTTAAGAACCACCCCTTTAAGCATGTATATGCCTTTAAGAACCATCCCATAACGGACTATGCCTTTAAGAACCATCCCTTTAAGTGGCCATTAATCAAGAGAATACCCTAGATTCGAGCCCTAAACCAACCATGCTCATAAGCACTATCTGAGGGTCTTTATAGGGGAGGGACAAACCTGGGCAGGGGTATCAGAGGGTTCCACAGATCTGCAAAGTTCTGGCTCTATAGCGACCAAAAAGCTAGACACATTGCACTCACCGAGCATCCCGAAGCTGCTTAAATTTCAAATTTGCTAAGTTTCGCCCCCTCCATCTCCTTGACGCTGATTGGTCCATTGCGTCAGGTGATTGGCCATGAGCCGGAAGTGGAGCTTAGAGGAAGCAGCCCGGCATCTGTGAACGCCGCCTGGACCTGGAGACACCTGGACTGCCCAAGCATGCCCTACAGGAAGGCCTTAAAGCTAGGAGACGAGAGGACCTAGCTGAAACAGGGGAATGAAGGGAGGGACCTCCCTTTTATTCTGTTCCACATAGTTTTTTGTCCCCGCGAGGCGGGGAATCCCTCCTGTCAGTGCCGTTGTGGAGGTGCTAGGAAAAAAACTTTGGATTTATCAGTATTTCTTAAGCCTTAGTGCAGGAAAATTGTCATGAAAAGCGACTGCATAAAACAAAACTTTGAAAGGTATGATTCAATTACATGGAAGGACACTTGAGTGAGCAATTTCATGGAATAATATAATCTGCCAACCTTGTCAGCGATTGAGAATTGACTGTGGACATATCAAGTCTTGGTGCTACGCATACAAATGATCTCAATAATTTGCTGGAATTGGTAGCAGCATAGGTTTGTTAAACACAGATGAAATCTCAGACATAATCATAGGTCACCGAGTCACTTGTGACTAGCTCCCTTGGGAGAATATCAACCTGAATACCGAGTAACTGAGGGCTTGTCCTCCATTCACTTTCATGACTGCAAAGCTTCAATCCTCATGTTAAATTGGGTTCACTGTTGCATGTCACTTTCTACTTGGATAAACATTAGAAAAGCGGTTTCTTCAGAAAGTAAAAGAGAACATTTATAGTAATATATTTCTATGAAAGAATGGTGGAGAAGAAGAACACAACATGTTCTTTTTCATAGGAAATATTATCTATCCGTCTTTCCATCTATCTATCTGTACACTAGCTCCAGGAACAAACCACATATACTTACCGTTACATAAAATCTGGACAGGATTGTACTATTTTTCTTCACAGGCAAGGACCCGGTCTATAATATGGACATGGTGTCTTCAATAATTGTCCCAACTGATATTGGTCCATCTTGACTGGAGTGTTATAGCTGTGGCCAGTCACTGGCTACACAGTGCATTATCAGCTGGGACACCATTACTTTCAGTACGGCAAGTATAGTTAGGCTAAATTTTACTTTAGACCATTTCCAGTCTGCAATTCCCAACACTATGCTCGTCCTGCTGCTTCACTGTTTGTTTCCAGCTTCAAAGGCTCTGGAAATTTACTAATGTTCCACAATCTTTTTTTTTTGTTAGAAGATTTGGGGACTTGCACTTTTTTCCTAGTTATTGTTAGTGCCACTGTAAACTGTTCTGATTATTGTAATCAGTTATGGAATAATAGCCACAGGTCTTCAGCAGTAATTAACCATCATAATATTTGATATTATAGCATTGAGAAAGCAATATCTATATACCTATTGTGGGGAATTGGCCCAGTAGAGACTGAGGTAATGGAGATTTGTGGTACAGTTCAAGACAGTGACACCAAAGTTCAGTCCGAAACAAGTCTCGCCAGCATTTATTCAGACAGCAGGAACAAAATAACAGCCTTCACATTCAGGCTTAAAACATAAAGAAAAGTCCTACCCGTCTGGGTGCTGGCTAAAAAAAGGATTCCCTTACCTCACTATTTATATATGTTGTCACTTTGCAGGGATATCATATCCCAGACATGGAAGTCAGGGATGTAGCACACCTTAACAGTTTCCTTTTAGTCTCTCTTTGCTGACCTGCTCAGCAGCTTTATGCACCTGATTAGGCTGCTACCACCATCTGTGTGCTAGACAGCACAAAATCTGACCTAGCTCAAATAGGGATGTGGAACGGACCGCCCTAATACCAGCCTACTAATCCATTCCATATGAACCTGGCCCAGGAGAGTTTTAAACAAACGCTCCAACAAATAGCTTGTATGAGCTGTACTTCCCGGATTTACAGTGTTTGCTGGACAAACACAACCTCTACATTAAGGCCTCGGATAATAGGAAAACCCAAATATATTGTGGGTGTGTCATACTATCTATAATCTATATCTAATGAAAATTCCAATGTCGACTGAAATGCTGCAGGGATGGTTAAATCCCTGTGGAAGTATTCAAGATTTGATACATTTAGCTGTACTGTGGAGAGTTTCCAAATCTCAAATTATGGTAAATGTGCAGAGCTCAATGATCCAAACCCAGATCTTATTGGTCCACAGTACAACTTTTAATAGAGATAGAAATTACTAGATATGCTCTCTCCATGAATAGATAGATGAAACATGGCATGGGATTTTAGTTGTTTATATACACCCAATCTCTCTGCTTTATTTACCCACAATGTAGCCATTCCTAAGTGTTTGTCTCTAAAATCTTGACAAAGTTCATAATCTTCTCTAAGATGGAAAGTGCGATACCAGTTTGTTGAAGTATTAGAAAACAACTTCTCTTAATCCACTCTACCAAAGCGTTAAATAATAGCCTTTACTGAGGATTTGTCAGATCTGCAGCAGGCAGCTGGGTTCAGAATTGTTTACTTCACTGTCCTTCATTAAATCTCTTCAGTAAATACAATTGTCTGCTTCGGGCCATCAGAGCTTTCATTTTGGATTATGTTTAATGCATTGGCTGTCTGTCAGATAGCACATTGATTTGCTCAAAGTGGAAGCTACAATATTGTTGATATTTGCATGATTGTCAGCATGTCTTATCTTCAAGTGCTATAAGTCGTTTGATGCCAAAGGTAGACTGTATATGCCAACATCTGCCTAACATTTTATTTATCCTTCATTGGTTGGCTGAAGGTCAAACTTATGTTATTATTTACATTGTTGCATATCAACATGTGTGACAGTCACAAATTCTAGTTAAATATCAACTCCAGTAAAAATTCCACGCACATATTGTACCTTCACACCTGTACCAAGCCAGGCTACCGAACTATAATGATATTTATACTGTACAACATAAACACTTAAAAAAAAAATAAACAAAAAATTATGCCCAAATTGACATTTTTTAATCATCCATCACACAAAAAATTATATTAATTGCAATCAAACCACTTTATGAACCCCTAGTGTGTACAAATAAAATCTACAGGTCTTTTTACAAAAAATAAACCCTCAAATAGCCATTGACTACGGTTTCATAAGTTGTGGCGCTTGGATGTTGGCTATGCAAAAAGTTTTTTCTCTCCCCCAAAAGTATTTCATTATGCAAAGGGAGGTAATTTAAAAAAAATACAAATTTGGTATTACCATGTTAACCCAGAAAAATGTTTTTTTTATTTTATTTATGTGTGATAATAAAGGCAGAAAAAGTTTTATTTGAAAAAAATCAGCTGAAGAGGGGTTTGCCTGATTAAATGGCTACCAACATTTGCAATTACAAAACGCAACTGTTAACGCATCAGCTAACAATGTCAATGTTCACATTGTGTTAACATTTGCAAATCACAACCACTACCAGCGATTTAGTTGGGCAGTTCACAGAACTATAAGTAGCATTTTATATGTCTTGATTTAACTGGTTAAGGACCGGGCCCTTTCCTGTTTTTTCATGTCCATTTTTCACTCCCCACCTTCAAAAATCTATAACTTTTTTATTTTTACACGTAAAGAGCTGTGTGATAGCTTGTTTTCTGCATAACAAATTGCACTTCATAGTGATGGTATTAAATATTCCATGCCATGTACTCGGAAGTAGGAAAAAAATTCCAAATGCAATGAAAATGGTGAAAAAACGCGTTCGACTTTGGGCGCTATTTTCCGTTACGGGGTTAAACGCATTGAAAAACCGTTAATATATTTTGATAGATCGGGCATTTTTGGACACGTCGATACCTAATATGTTTATGATTTTTACTGTTTATTTATATTTATGTCAGTTCTAGGGAAAGGGGGGTGATTTGAATTTTTAGGTTTTTTTATTATAATTTTTTTTAAACTTTTTTTTTTCTTTTTGCTGTTTTTCAGACTCCCTAGGGTAATTTAACCCTAGGTTGTCTGATCGATCCCATCATATACTGCCATACTACGGTATGGCAGTATATGGGGATTTTCCTCCTCATTCATTACCCAAGGCTACCATGGAGATGGATCGCCGCTCCCCGATGACGTCACGGGGAGCGGCGATCCCAGGCAAGATGGCGGCGCCCATGCTATCTTTCTGAGGCTGCCGGCAACTTTGCCGGCAGCCATCGCTGTGATAACACCTGCGATCGGTGCTAGCACTGAATGCGGGTGTTACCGGCAATATGCAGCAAAGACTTAACGGCTATGGAGAGGGCCCGTGAGCCCTCTCCATGCAGCGCAACCTGACCGCCGCCGTGAATACACGGCGGGCGGTCGTGAACCAGTTAATACTCTTCACAGTTTTGTAACTGGGATATGGCTAGCAAGATTGGTGGTATGCTGCAGTGCACACTCTGCCATATGTATACACTGCTGGAGCAGGAGTTCCAGGGTGAATACCGCTGCGACAGATGTGCCGGAAACTCATGTTAGAGATCTGTTTGTTTTAAAACTCTTTTTTATTGAACTTTTTTCAAATAATACATACAGTACATTACAGGACAGGTGCTTTTGTACATAAAAGGTAACAATTTGGTAGTGAACCGGAGGCTCAGTGTTCTGTGGGAGGACCACTCCATTTGGAGCCGCTTATCCACCCAGGATCTTCTTGGTGAAAGGAGCAATACTACAACATAAGGAACCTGAGTCCACCACCTACTCTTCAGAACGCTCTTTATACATGCTTACGGTGTCCGTCCGAAGCTTATATGACTGTCCGGTATATGGGCTTGTCCCGTGAAATACAAGAAATTAAAGAGGGGTGAAACATAGAACCTGGGAAGAGGGGGGGGGGAGGAGAGATATCTAGGTAAGAGAGGGGAGGGTGAGGCAGGGGGGTAGGTTGGGGGGGGATCTTATTGTGTTTGAATTTTGATCATAAGCTGAGGGGGGAGGGGGAAGATTATTCTGCAATTGAATTTTGCTTCTCACTTTGGGGGACCTTCCGGTCCTTCCAGTGTTTCCACATCTGTACAAAGCGTTTCCTTGTTCCTAATTCCCAATGAGACAATTCCTCCATCCTACATATCTCGTTTACCTTGTTCACCCACATTTCCCTTGTAGGGGGGGATTCTGAGAGCCATAGAATTGGTATCAGTAGCTTTGCTGCAGAAATGAGCATAGTGGGTAGATCATTCTTTTTTGGTGTGAAGGTTGTATTAGGGCGCCAAAGCAAGATAGTTGCTGGATCCATGATGATTGATATCTGTGTCGCAAATCACGTTTATTTCGGCTATGACCTCCTTCCAGTAAGTGGTTATTTTAGGACACGTCCACCAGATGTGGTAAATGTCTCCTCTATCTCCCTTACATCTCCAACACGTGTTTGGAATTTTACTGTCTATCAGGTGAAGTATGTGCGATGTTCTATACCATCTCGTGAATATCTTAAAAGAATTTTCCTGTATTTTAATACATCTAGAAAAACCATGGGCATTTGCTAAGATACTTTTTTCCTCTCCCGGTAGCAGTACAATTCCTAGGTCTTCTTGCCATTTTGTTAAGGGGGAGGTCCCCACTATCTGTTCTAGGAGATTGTTCCCCACTTTTGCACCTAGCCCTTTGCTAGAAAATGGTTCTGCCAGCAATTACGTTAACCACGTTTCTTTAGGTATCTGTGTCATTTTTGCTGATATGCGTGTGCATAACGTGTTTATTCTATGTGTTTGCAGGAAATCCAGCGGAGGACTTCTATCCTTTGCTAATTTTATAAGGGTCATCCTGTCTGGGGCCACTTGTTTTAGTTCCCTGACAGTGTAATCCTCTAGTATCTTCCGTAGTGGAAAATCTAATGGGAGATTGGGATCTATTGTTTGTGGCAACAAGCAGGCGGGTAGCTCGTCTAATATCTGAGGGAGGATGTTGTGTCTCTTTTGAATGTTCTGCCATACCGTAATAGTGGCCGCAAGAAGGCAACTTTTGCTACGAATTGTTCGCTTATGAGGAATACCCCACAATTGTAGGAGTTCGGAATGTGTGAGCAGATTTTGTTCTAGTGCAGCACACAGTGAGGGTGCCGGTTTCTTGACTAGCGTTATCCAACGTTGTATGTGAGCTGTCCAGTACAGATTAGTTAGATCTGGCAGTCCCAGACCTCCTTTTTTCTTGGATTGTATCTGTTGTGTATAATGGAGTCTAGATTTTTTAAAGGCCCATATAAATGAGGAGAACAGTCTCCGCGCTCGTAGAAGGTATGATCTGGGAAGTATAATGGGGATTGTATGGAGAAGATATGTAAATTTAGGAATAATGTATGTCTTGAGCAGATTTGTTCTACCTATCCATGACACAAATGGTATGGATAGCTGTCTTAGTTGTGTTTCAACAGAATTGAGTAGCGGGATATAGTTAAGCCTGAGGAGGTCTAATGGGTCTCTTGGTAATTGTATTCCTAAATATTTGAGCGAGTGTTGTGGCCATTGAAACTTTGAGTTGGCTTTTAATTTGGAAGCTATCTGCAGGGTTAATGTGATATTGAGGATCTCCGATTTTTCAAAATTTACTTTGAAATTAGGCAGTTTGCCGAAGTCTATAAAAAGTTGTGTAATTATAGGAATGGATGTTTTTGGGTTTGTGGTTAAAACTAATAGATCATCTGCGAATGCTGCAGTGGTATGAGTAAAGTCTTTTATTTTTAGGCCCTGAATATTTGGGCTTTGGCGAATTGCCTGTAGGAGGGTCTCCATGAATAATATATATAAGTATGGGGATAGGGGGCAACCTTGCCGCGTCCCGTTGGCAATTGAAAATGGAGGTGAAAGGATACCGTTTACTCTTACTCTAGCACTCGGTGTTGAGTATAGGGAGAAAATAGCTGTTATGAAGTTTGCTGGGAAACCAAATTTTTCAAGGGTGCTATGCATGAATAGCCAGCTCACCCTATCAAATGCCTTCTCGGCATCCGTGCCTAGCAGGACTAAAGGGGTTTTGGTGAGTCTAGCATACTCGATGAGTCTAAGAACTCTGCAGGTGTTGTCTTTTCCTTGTCTACCCTTTACAAATCCCGATTGCTCAGGTGAAATAAGTCTCGGCATTAAGTCACAAATCCTATATGCCAATGCCTTTGCCCACCACTTCACGTCCGTATTTAGGAGAGATATAGGACGGTAACTCCCACATTGTGAAGGGTCCTTCCCTTCTTTATGTATGATAGTTATGTTTGCTGACAATGCTTATGGGTGCAATGATCCACCAGCTAGGAGGTTATTACAGACAGCAGTGAAATGTGGGACAAGGCAGTTCTCAAATTTCTTATAGTATGCTACTGGGAGCCCGTCTGGGCCTGGGCACTTTCCTGATGGGATGGAATGTAGAACTTTTTTAATTTCATCTTCCATGAAGGGCGCGAGTAGGGATATTCTTTCTGCGTCTGTGACTTTTTGCAGATTAAGAGTGTCTAGGAACGTGTTGATGTTGTCTTTCGTCTGAGTTTGGTGTGGTTTGATGTTATAAAGTTCAGAATAAAAGGATGTGAATGCCTTAGCTATTTTGTGTGTATCTGAAGTTAAGTTGCCATCGGGAGTTTTTATAGAGTGTATAAAATTTTTCTCTTTTTGCTTTTTAAGTAATAGGGACATTAATTTATTACCTCTATCTCCATGTATATATTGCTTAAACCTACAAAGTTGTATGAGTTTGGCTGACCGAACATTAAGCAGGTTTTTTACCTTATTTCTAAGCTCTGTCAGCTCCTCCATAACTAATTGTGCTTTACTTTGTTTATGTTTGCCCTCTAATTTAGCGATGCGTGATAACAGAGTTTAGAAGTCTAGTACGTCTTTTTTTAACATATGTCCCTAGCGATATAAATTCTCCTCTGATTGCCATTTTGTGTGCATCCCAGGTGACAGGGAAAGCTTGGTCCTCTGAAGTATTAGTGGAGAAGAACTTTTTAATTTTTTCTAGAATACCTGAACAGTGTTCCTCTTCTTCAATCAATGTTGTGTTTAACCCCTTAAGGACACAGCCATTTTGTAGCTTAAGGCTCAGCCCGATTTTTTGGATTCTGACTTGCGTCTCTTTATACGGTTATAACTTTTGAACACTGTTACTTATCAAAGCGATTCTGAGATTGTTTTTTCCCCACATGTTGTACTTCATTTTAGTGGTAAATTTTGGCAGATAAGTTTTGCATTTATTTACAAAAAAAAAGAAAATATGATAAATTTTTGGAAAAATTTGCCATTTTCGAAATTCAAAATCATTGCGTTTTCAGGCAGATCGATTTACCACCTAAATAAGTTGCTGAATAACATTTCCCATTTGTCTACTTTACATTTTCATAATTTCTGAAATGTCTGGATAATTTATTTTGATGTCACGCGGCTTGCAAATAGAATATCGCTTTTCCGGATTTTCAGAATTGACTATTTTGGGGATAAATACAGTTTGGAATGAAATTTTACATATTTAGCATCAAAACCCCCTATATAACCAACCCATTTTCAAATCTGCACCGCTCAAGCTATCAGAAACAGCTTTTACGAAGATTGTTAACCCCTTGAGATCTTCATAGTAATTGAATCAAAATGGAGGTGAAATTTAGAATGGTCATATTGTTCCCTTATACGTTCATTTAGCCCTAAAATTTACACATTTCCAAAAGATAAAAAGAGAAAACCCACCATACAATTTGTTCTGCAATTTCTCCTGAGTACAAAGACCCCCCACATGTGGCTGTGACTTGTGTTATGGGGGCACAGCGAGGTGCAGAAGGGAAGGAGGGCGCTGCAGCTGCCAGGATTTTAGTTTCCTCATTGGCCCCTTTTGAAGGCTATAAAATTTTCGCTTTTTCGTTATTGGGGCCATGTGATGCCATTTGCGGGATGAGATGCTTTTTCCAATGTTACCATTTTGGGGTTTGTATCACCTATTGTTGAAAATTTAGGAACGTTTTTTGAGGACAGGAGTAGAAAAGCATCAATTCTGTACTGGATTTTTTACTTCTTTTTTTTTTGGTGTTCACCGTATAGACTAATAATCATGTTATCTTTATTCTATGGGTTGATACGATTACGGGGATACCAAACATGAATATATTTTCTTACGTTTTACTAAATTTGTCAAACAAAACCCTAATGTGGGGAAAAATCTATCATTTATGTATTGCCGTCTTCCAAGTGGCATAACGTTGTTACTTTTTTGTCTACGGAGCTGGTTGATGGCTTGTTTTTTGCGGGACATGTTGTACATTGCACCAGTATCATGTCGCAGTACATATGGTTTTTTGATCACATTTTATAGCATTTTTTGTGGGATTGAAAAGGTAAAAATCATAATTTTTGGAGAGTTTATAACAGTTTTTTTTTACGGCATTTATCGTGCGGGTTCAATAATGATTTACTTTTATTCTACGGGTTGTTACGGACGCGGTGATACTATATATGTGGGGTTTGTGTTATGATTTAGACTTTTTTTTGAGTTATATGTCTCTTTATATGTTTTGGGGGTTTGGGGCATTTTTAGTGATTTATGACTTTATTTTTTTATTGAATAACTTTTTTTTTTACTTTTTCACTTTTATACCATGGGACATGAAGAAGCAATCATCTGATTGCTTCTTCATGATAATATTCTGCAATACTCATGTATTGCAGGATATTAGCAGTGTCAGCCTATACACTTGCATAGGCTGGCACTGTGCCAGTAAGATGACGTCACAGACGCCATCTTACTGGCAATTCTTGCAGGTAACTCTGGGGTCCAGATCGGACCCCAGAGTTACTATAGCAACGATCGGCGCACCCCGAAAATGGTTCGGGGGGGCCGATCGTGGGGGAAAGATCCCCCAGATACATGTTAGATGCCGCGGTCGCGCTGACCGCGGCATTTAACGGGTTAAGCACCCGCGATCGGAGACAACTCCGATCGCGGGCGTTACACTGGGGTGCCGGCTATCAGTCACAGCCGGCACCCTGTCTTTCCCGATGCCGGTTCGGCTCAGATCTTGAGCTGAACCGGCATCAGCTCAGCGTCCGATATATCGGACGCTGAGCGCTAAGTCACTGCGCTCAGCGTCCGATATATCGGACGCTGAGCGTTAAGAGGTTAATGACCAATTCCATTCTCTGCTAGGCAGGGCCGGAATTTTGAAGGTTATGGAAACTGGGGCATGGTCTGATAGTACCATGCTACCAATTTCTGTTTCTTTCAACAAAGTGATATGTGCTTGAGACATTAGCACGTAGTCTAGCCTGTGGTAGCTTTGATGGGGTTGTGAGAAAAAGGTGTAGTCCTTAGTGGTGGGATGCATGAGTCTCCATGTGTCTATGAGGCTGCTCTCTTCCAATGCCTTTCTCAAGACTGCTAAATCTCTATACAAGTGATGTCTAGAGCTAGTCGTGTCTAGTGAGGGATCAAATGCCAAATTAAAATCTCCTCCCAACACAACCATTCCCTCACAAAAATCTGTAAAAAGTTTTAAGGAATCAACGAGCCATCCAACTTGACCAGCATTCGGGGCGTAGATATTTCCTATTGTTAATAGTTGGCCATTTATTGTTCCCTTCAAGAATAGATATCTTCTGCCTTCTGCGTCACTCAGCTCCGCTATTAATTTAAAGGGTAGATGTTTGCTCAGTATAGTTGATACGCCTCTTGCTGCGGCTGTATATGTGCTATGAAACCACTGAGAATAGTCTCTATTGGGGAGGGAGGGTAATTTTCCTACCCTGAAGTGTGTCTCTTGCAGCAAGATGACGTCTGCTTTTCCTTTTTTCATTTGCCTCAATATCTGGTGTCTCTTACATGGCTCGTTCATACCTTTTGCGTTTAAAGATATAATCTTAATGTCTCCCATTTATATCATACTTAGTGTGTAACCTAGCTACTCGATTGCTTTTTTGTCTCATCTGGATCATCCCTCGGAGGTGGTGAAGGGTCAGGAAAGAGGGGGAGGGCAGAGGGGGGAAGGCAGGAACAAGGGGGAAAAGTACATACAATTAACAAATAAAAGTACCAACTAATGCTGGTAAAAACAAATGCAACAATTTCTTGATGCCTCTGCTGTAGCCAAGTCTGCACTGCGTCAATTACGTGGACGCCGCCCCGTTTAGTGACGGGGGCTACTAGCAGCCAAATAGGCATCAACAACTTTACTAGGGGAGGTGTCGTAGCTAAACAATAGTCTTGTGACACTATCACCCGAATTTTTCAATCTTCTAATAAAACAATACTTGTTTTAACTCATTTATATCATATCCAGGTCTGTCTTACCTGAAGTGCCAATGAATGCATCTCGGTGTGTGTGGGGATCAGGAAGACAGACTTAGGATTCTGACCAGAGGTCATGTTCTTTCAGCCATTACCAATACGTTTTAAACTAGCTTATCTTAAACAGAAACATTTATCTATTAAACATAATAGGTGTAATTTTGACTTGCATCTAGCAAGGTACTGCAAATATTACCAAACACCGGCAATTTCATGTGAGCAGGAGTCTATTTCTTCTTGTTTCTCCTTGGGCTCCTCGCAGTGTGCCAAGTTGCGACGTCTGGCAGAACAGGTAAGTCCTCATCTTCTCCTATTGGCATCCATGACGGGATATCGCGGTGTGGCAGTTCTAAGGCACTCCATGCTGCTTTTAAATCCTCCGGTGACCTAATTACAATGTGTTTGCCGTTTAGGTTGATCGCCAGACCGAATGGAAATAGCCAGCGAAAAGGGATTTTCTTCTCTCTTAAATCATCCAGAAGCGGTTTCAGCATACATCTTTTTGCGAGCGTGGACGGTGCTATGTCTTGAAACACTGATATTTCATGTGCTTGGTATTGGAGATCTTTGCGTTCTCTAGCCCCTTTCAAGATGTCCGCCGCATCTGTGTATTTCAGTAGGCCACATATGACGTCTCTGGGTGCTTCAGCCGCACGAGGTTTGGGCCTCAATGCCCTGTGGATTCTCTCAATATGTATGAGGCCTGTTCTGTCTTGCCCGAGTAGGTTTGCAAATATGTCACTTGCTGCCTTAGATAGGCCTTCATGGGGTATGTCTTCTGGCAGACCTCCGAGCCACACATTTCTGCGTCTGCTGCGGTTTTCTTGGTCTTCTACCCACAGCAGGGCTGTATTTAATTGCGCTTTCTGTTTGGCCATTGAGTCTCGTACCGCCTCTCCAAATTGTATTAGTGAGGACTGGGACCCTTCCAGCTCTTCCACTCTGGCCCCTATTTGCTTTATATCGGTTTTTTATATCAGCCAGGTCTTTGGCTATGGGGTTTAGGGCTTGGTACAAGGCTTTTTTAATAAAGTCTCTGGAGACCGGGTCTGCGGAGGTCTCCCTGTATGTTTCAGAGCACTCACCGCTGCTGTCCTGCTCTGAGTCCTCTCCTTCCTCTTGCTCGGACAGCGCGGGCGCCATCTTGGATAGCTTGCTCGGCGGCGTCTTCATCTTTTTCTTCAGGAATTTATCTAATTCCTGCTGCTGTTTCCCCATTTTGTTAGGTGCTTTCGGGTCCGGTGCGTTGGGGTTCCCGTATTTGACCATCTGGACCGCGTATTCTAGCAGGTCAAGCTAGCTTCGGGTGATAAGTGCCGGGAGCTCCGGAATCAAGCGGCCATCTAGCAGCGTGGCTTGGCTCCGCCCCCCATGTTAGAGATCTGGAGGAAGATATTGCACGTCTGTAAGCGATCGACAATTTTGAGAGCAAGCAATAAGTGGGACAGAAGTGGAGGGTGAAGAAAGCCTGAAGCACTAGGTAGGTAGCGGTGTTACTATAGATAGAGGGGACAGAAAGAGGTCCAAGAAAAGGAAGGCCAATCATGCCTCTCAACACCCAAGCAAAATTGACAGTGGTCAATAAAGAGAGTGATGATCTGATTAATTAATCAATGATTTTATTAATTGGTCTGCGAACCAGAAGAGCTACATCTGGCTCCCTAACCAAAGGTTCCCTACCCCTGCCATAACTGAATCGGGTGTCCATGAATTTTGTACTGCGCTGACATTTTTTACAGACTACCTTAGACCTCTGACCAGATGGTGCTAAACTTCTGAGGAAGGCATGTCGAAAAAGCAGGTAAATGAGGATGTTTGCCATAGTTAATAAAGAATGGAGATTTACATATCTGATACTCTCTCTTTTGAACACCCGTGTAGACGGAATATATCTCGGATAATATGGAGGCTAATGTAGTTACAGAGGGTAACTCTTTTAAAGGGACAAAGTGTGACATCTTGGAGAGTTGGTCCACCACAACCCAGATGGTGTTGTAACCTTTAGAAGGAGGAGACAGGTCTGTAATGAAGTCCATTGAGATATGTGTCCACGGAGTCTCCGGAATGGGAAGTGGTTGGAGAAAACCTATAGGATACCCAGGTGCATTTTTATGTTGAGCATTCTGAAGACAAACGTCAACGTATTCATGTACATCTGGAGTATTTTACAATGACTATCACTGAGTTATATGAGCTAATATCACAATAAAACTGAGTAAAAGTAAGAGGGTTAAAATGATATTCATTGTGTAAACATTACTAGTGGATTAAAATTTGAGAACTTTCTTTTATGGTCAAAACCTTTTAAGACCCCTAGAACTCTGTTTTTCAATGGCATGTTCTTGGAACCTGAGGTCCACTTTGTTACATAGAGAGATGAGGTCATCCAGAAAAGATGGTAGTTCCCAAGAGTATAACTCATCTTTAATTGGGTCGGCCAACCCCTCCCAGAACAATGAAACAAGAGCTTCATCATTGCACCTAAATTCAGATCCAGAACTAAATAATATACTGAGCCACAGTTTTCACTCTTGGCAAAGGTGTAGCAGGGTTGCATCTGCTGAAGACACCCGACCAGGATCACTGAAGATCTTCCAGAATGCTTTATAATTGTATCACAGTGGAACTTATTGTTCCCATATAGTTGAGGCCATGCCAGAGCCTGCTTTGTCAATAGGAAGATAATTAAGGTCACTTTAGTTTTGTCACCAACAAAGTTTCCTTAAAGCGGCTCAAACTGGATGGAGCACTGGTTCAGGAGCCAGCGACAATTCTTGGGATCCCCGTAATACTTTGTGGGGAGGTATACCCGAAGTTGATGAGGGGCTCCATATTTATGGGCCCTGAACCTTGTGCCAAATGAGGCATTTGAATAGACTCCAGGCACTTAGAAAATGACTGGAGGCACTGGAACAGCTGTTGTTGGTTTAACTCCTGCTTATCCACCCATGGTGTGGGTGCCACAAATGAGACCTGTGCTAACGAAGTTAATTCTTTTGTAGCTAGTTAATAATCGAAGTACATGTTTCTGGGCCAGAAAAATACCATGATTCAAAACTTGAAAATATACAGTTTAAATTTCTATGCTTGCAATTGCTTAAATTCTGACAATGATAAACTGTGGTGGCATAAATAAATACTTGAAGAAGGTAAGATAAATGGGGGAGAGGTATTAATCTGTCTGCGCCAGATTACTGGCATAATACTTTCCCTGAAACCCACATTTATTGAGGGTTTTAGACCATTTTGAGGCAGTTTTCTGTCTCATTTGAAGAGGTGTGTCCTCTGTAAAAGGGGGTGTGGTCTTGCAAAAATTAGCCCTTGCACTAGAACAATCAGTCTGTGCACCAGAAGCAAACTAGACCAACTAATAGCAATATTAGCACAAATAAGCAGCCAACCATCCTCTCCAGCCTGAATCTACCCTAACCATGCTTGTGAGCACCTCCTGTGGAACTATATCCAATAAGCCATCTCGACCCAGTTGATGTTACTACAGTTTTGGTCGTTGCTGAGTTCCAAATAAAAGAACTGTAATAATAATAATAATAATAATAATACTTTATTATCCCAAACGGGAACTTAAAGTGTCACCTCCGCAGTACATAAAATTGACAAGACATCACATATATATACTCACATAAAAACATGGTCACATAGGAACACATATATCATAAAACAGAATAAAAACACTAATACACATAGATATAAATAGATTCCACCGACTATGCAATACATAGTTACGTAAATAGATTATAAAAATAGCAAAATAATACCTATTTCCAGTAGGCGCACTTTTAAAACATTCCTAGTTTACCCCTAATTGAGTTATTTGATAGCTCGAGAGCGGCCGGTATAAACGTCTTTTTAAATCTCTCCGACCTGCAACGCAAGAGAATAAAACGGGAGCTGAAACCACTAAGCTGTGCTTGCAGCACGCCATACATTGGATGGGCACTATTATTTCTAATTTTTTCCAATTTCCTTAATATCCCGCACTGTACAAGTTCCTCCCACTTACAAGTTGCTTTACATTCCCTGCCTTCAAGTGATCCCTGTGTAAGGTTGTTGCCTCCAATGGCGCCCCATTCACCACCACCAGGGATTCTTACACCTACATCGGGGTTGCTCCATCGAGAAAACGTCTACATTTCAGCCTCTTCTTCCATTTCTTGCATGGGCACCTGCCAGAGACCTACCAGGCTGTGGGTAAGGCCTCTGTTCCCTGGTACCTAGCACCGCGACTGCAGATGAGCGATAGGCTGCACTCAGCCAGCCATTCGGGTACCTAGGAATCCAGCTGTCCCCAAGCCACGAAAAGGCTAGGCCCCGGTGGGGGATCTTGCTTATACTAAAGTTGAAGTAATCAAAAAATATGGGAGCACTCCATATAAAATTTTATTGAGGGGCTTTGTATATATGTTTTCAACTGGGGGAAATGAAAGCTGCAGCTAAAGATACAGTTTCTGCTTATTTTATAACTGCATGTATGTCCGGTTCTGTAGCTCACAGAACCGTAATTTGATGTTCTCTTAACTTATCTTATCTTTAAATGAGACATGGTTCTAGGTAACGTTGAACAGAGCCAACAGTTCAACCACTAATCTTGAATCATTTCATAGCCTAGGTGAGTGTGCAAGTAGTTTACCGGCGTAAAACCTGGTGACAGGTTCTCCTAGAAACAATGTGGTAAACTCTGAAGATTTTTCGTGACTTGATTGAAGATATTTTTGTCCAGTACTGTCAGGTTAACCTCTTTGCACTACATAAAATATTCAGGAGCAACAAAGCGATACAGGCAATTATTTTTATGTGCTCTGAAACACTCCAGTCTGGAAACAGGCAGAATGCAAAGAGACAGGAGTATGAAAGCTTTTATTGGAAAACCGATGTAACTATGTAGCTCTTGTTGTGCATTTTAATATTAAACCACATTGTGTTCACCTTTACATGCCCTGGTATTGACCCATTCTTTAAACATTATCGTTGGTTACAAGATTTCATTCATTTACATTGTGCTGATTTATTGTGTGGTCTGTCCAGGGCTTCCCTGCACCATTAGGTTTGTAAGCCCTTATCTACCTAGTCCTTATTAAATCCTTCTCTGCTTCTGCTACATTGCCTTGATTTAAAACGGTTATCACAACGAGATTTAAGGTGGAAAAAAAGAGTTTAAAGGTTACACTTCATAGAAAAAGTAATCAACGTTTAAAGCCACAGAAGGACTTTGCATGCCAGGAATGACACCTACCTGCAATTTATGAAATCTTAATTAGGGTTAGTCTCCTTTAATTTACTTGTACAGGTGGATATTCTGTAGTGTCAGTGATATATACTTGAAAGGTAAAATAATGAAAGAAGATGTGACATTTGGTATTCTCATCTCTTTTATCTTTTCCAGCACATTACATTTCCAAGCAATTTTTTTCTCAGTCTAAAAAAGATGCACCATAATACAATACATTGGCACACTAGTTGATATATAAAAATGCAAGGCTCTAATCGTATGTGCATTCCCCGGGTTAGGGGTGGCCACAACGCTATGGTGGGCCCACCAGGCTGTTTTCTGGAAGAGATGGCAAGGCATGATGCACCCCGATGGGAAATAAGTCCAGAGAGTCAGAATTTCTTCAGTTACCTTCTTTACTGAAGAAATTCAAGTACAAAGTAAGACAAGCAAATCAAATGGCCAACCTCTCCAATCTACACCCTGACAGGAGAAGGGTTATATACCGAGGAAAGGCCTAGGCTAGCTGTCCCTCTCTTTCCCAGCTGATACCCTGTTCAAAGGCTAGGAGCACAGGGTCTATGGCAGAGAATCCCTGTCTCAGCTTCTTTTTCTGGTTTCTCAGGTAGACAGGCAGTCTTCTCCTCCAAGCTCTGTTCTCTAACTGCAAGACACTAAGAACTGGGACTGTTCTACTTATATACCTTCTAAAATGGGAGGAGTGGTTACTGATTTGGCAAAACTCTGTGTGGCGCTGCATTATTTTTGTGCCTTATATAAAAAAAGGAAATATTATTATTATTTAAGCACAAAAACGAGGTGTTTTTTCCATAGACTTACATTGAGCCCCCATAATATTCTGTGGCAGCAGAGTTCTAAAGTGTAAACAAGTTACCAGACAGCACCTGTCATTCCAAAGGTCAAGCTGACTGCTTGTATGATAAACAAGTCTGTTTTTCTTTTGCAAAACGACTTCTGCTATAGCTGGAAAATTACTGGCTTCTTTGAGAGATAGAAACATGTCTCTCACTGCTCATTAACCCATTCTACTAGTTTATATAGATACAATACTAAGGAACAGAACGTATATAACAAACACTATACAGTAATGCAAGTTAACCCTTGATGTAAAATAAAGTAACAAGTGCTAAGTTTGCATGGGGAAAATATTCAAATGTCCAAAGTTCAATGATCCTCTGTTACAGGGCACTACATATGAAACATGTGAATCTTCTAGAGGAACATCACAATGACCCATATTCCCTTTGTTTCTAATGCTATTGAAGGAGTGAATAGAGTGGAGTGTCCTTTCAATAGTTTTCCCCTTTTGACATGTCATTGCCAAAGGGGTATTCCAGGAATAAGCAAAATTAATATTCAAATGAGTCATTAAAGGGGTTGTCTGGGTGATAAAGGGGGGTTGGGGAATTGGGTTTCTCTTCAGTTCCTCTAGGCTTCAGTGGTTCTGTCCAGCCCCTTAGTCTGTGCTATTTACCATAAGCACCCACTCCAGTCCTTCATATATCACAGGAATAACATACAACCCTCGCAGATACTTATATACAAAAATACTTTACTAACAACATACATGTGACAAAGTAACTACATAAAATACAATACAAAATACATAGAGAACACAACTGCACACAAACCTTCTCCTGACCCCTCCCGGACACCGTAATGTGTATGTATATACAATATAATCTAATATATTGTATCTAATATATCCTGAAGCAGGAATCACATCCAGTACCTGACCATATACATGTACATATAGAGACTCATGCACAATAGCATCTATATATCTACTCCTCCAATACACGTGTAGGGCAGAGATCCACGTGTGAATGGGATACGGCTACAGGTTATACATGTAGTTACACTAATATATACACACTCACTGTAAACACTTAGCTATGTATATATATATGGTAAAACACATAACACCTGGAATATCTATAGGTACACGTATAAAGTCTACTATATTATAATAAGTACTATGTTATAATTACTCTTATAAAGTTATATACATACACAGAAAGCACACACAATATATGACCTGGTTCCTTAGGTAAGTGCTGTACGTCCGGGGAGGTCAGGAGCAAGAGACAAAAGAGACTGATTTCTGTTTTTACCATGCTTAAATATCCTTGTGTGTGTAGTCCCTTCCCACCACCTCTAACTCCACCCTAAGACCCTCTTAGGATAGACCCCAGTGTGTGCAGGGAATCTCACACCTGGTTCATGGTGGCTTCTTACTGTTCAAAGCCTTTTGATATGTTAATGACCCAATGGCTTCAGTACACACTGACATCTCACCACAGAGTATCAGTGACTGCTATCAGTATATACTGAATCCATTATCACTATATGTAATATATATATAATAATAGAGCAGAGGGTCCAGTTATGAATAATATCCCCTGTAACATCTCCCCCTGATGTCAGATGCCTGACACACTATGCTGGAGTCTGCTCTTCTATGTGTTGATGTTTGACATAAAATAAAACAAACTAAGTACAAAATAAAGACAAATACAACCAAAAATCACCCTTTCATGTATGGGTGTAAAATAAAAAACAGAAAGACATTAAGATTATATTTCATCTAGAGGTCACAGTCCATATGGTCTTGAGTGCACATCACAAGTTCATTTGCATCTTTGGCTCGCTCTTTGGATGAATGGTTCCAGCTTTCACGCCATCTTTGTAGAAGAGGGATTGGCTAGTTGCACTTCCTTCAGTAGACAGACACTCACTGCTTCTCTGTGTGTTTCCATCTGGAATGATCAATGGAAGAGGACACTGCATAGAGGAGGAATCCTCAGTGACTGCAACATGATACAGCATCAATCAGGAGACATGATGTTCTCCCCCTGTGGACAGAGCCTTTACCTCAGATATACCACTAAGACATTGGTTAGCAAAAAGCAAGCTTTATATACTGTATACCTGGCACCTTCAGATCACACGGTATAAACCAAGGCTGGGAATGTCACTCCTATGGTGCTTCCCCTTTGACCGGCAGCTTAAAAGACCCGCGTCCGACTGAACAGTCATTGTGCCATACTGCGCCTCTGCAGTTCACCGTGGTTTTACCCACTCCCTGCAGAATCCCCAATAGCGAGAGCTATGCCCCACGGACTATTGGCTGCGCCGCGGACTTTGCTGGCGGATTACACTGTACGCTCCATAGGTCCTAGAGATAGTTGACCACTTTCTTTCCTGAGACCTATTGCACTTAGACAGGGGCAGGTAATCACCCCTCTACCCGAATTTTAATTACTGGGGTGCCAGAAATTAGAGAGATTATACAACCAATCTTAGTGGATATTATTTTGTAATTGCCCAACATGTTACCAGGTGAATATCCAATCACTGAGAGCAGAGAGTTCTGTGTACAACATTAGCTTAAGAACCATCATATTGCCAAAACAAATATGCAAACATAAAGAAAAGACCAAATTTGTTATTTACGATTAACACCTTTGTCTTTACAGGCAGAGGCCTGACTCCAGGATTGAGCCATAAATGACTGAACAATACACTTCCCTTGTACTTCTGCTCCTCTGAGCTGTTGAAAACAAAAGGACTGGACCTCATTAACACTTGTTACAAACAGACTAGTTACACAGGTTCAGTAACAGTAAACCTCCTCCCTCCCCCTCTAGGTGATAGAATCTCATCACCAAGCAATGAGAGCTAATGAGGTTTACAATACACATCCTGGCCATTATATGGGGAATCCATGATTTTACTAATTTTGGCCAAGTATATTATGGATCCCCAACTTTAAGCCTATTGCAGCAGATTCCCAGTAGGGCTGTCTGTTGTACAGTTGTGTGGTCCTGCTCCATGTGAAGCCACACATTTGTGCCCCTCATTTTGTGAGACCATCCCCCGTTCATACAGGTTAACCCTTTGTGGACAGAACCTCTTTATATGTCCATACTGTAAACAGTGAAAACACCTAACACCCCCCCACTTCCTCGGTATTTGGCTGGGAGATGCTTTCTTTTGTACATGGGTTCCTTGCAGTCTGGGGTGAATTGCTATCTGTTTCCTGATCTTTATACACCTTCTATCTTTGAGTAGATCCTGTCTGACCTGTTCTATTACCAGGGCAGCCTCCATGAGTGAAGCTTCTTTTGCTGCATTCAATCTAATTGTGGTGTCAAGATATGGAAACTTCTCCACAAACATGCGGATCATGCCTTGTGGGGTTCCTGGACTATGATTCTTAGTCACCTTTCTATACATAACTTCAAACCTCCCACACAGAGACAAGGGCTCATCATAGATGGTTGGTCTGAAGTTAACCAGTATGTCTGGGGTGACATCCAAATGCCCTGTTACCAATTTCATGAGGATGGAAAGTCTGTCTCCCTCATCATGAAATTGACCGTTACTGGGGGCTGCTTTCCCTATGGCCTCATATCTTTGGTAAAGATGTGCTGGTAGCCATAGCTTGAACAGCTCCATGCGATGTTCCATTGGAACAGAAAATTTCTTACAATAACCTTCAAACGTGTCACAGGAAGTGAAGGGATCTAAATTTTCATCATAGCTTGGGATATATTTACATATATTCAACAGATATTGCATCCTCTCCATCTTATGGGAAGATTGTGCTTCCTGTACATTACTGTCACACACATGCAGGTTATGGCTGATTACTGACGTCTCTGAGTTGCCCTCTAATCCTCCATTTATCCCACCAGCAATGCTTGTCCCTCCATCTACTACACTGCCCACTAGTCCAGGCCTAGTAACAAGCAGGGGTGTAGAGTGATCTGTAGCAGCCGCAGGGTCAGTCTCATCTCTCCCCCTGTTTGCACTCGAAACACAAACTTGTTTCGTGGGCAAAGACTCTTTGATGGACGTCTGCATGCTACAGATGATCTCATCCCTTTTTGCTATTTCACATTTCAAGTTCTCAATAATCACCTCAGTATTTGCTGCTTTTTGCTTATATTCGGTTATTTCCATGTATAACTGTATAAACACCTTATCCACATCTGCATAATACTTCTCCTTCTCAGCGACCTGAGACTGTAGCGTGTGTATGCGGCTTTCCCGCTCTTTTATAGCCTTCATTTGCTCTTCCAATTTTGTCTCTAAGCTGCACAGCTGTTTAACCCCTTCCTTACAACAATTGCAATGCAAATCTTCAGGAACTTTTGATCCTTTGTCTCCATCTATCTTCTCCATCTTACTAATGGCCTCCTCAAATACACACACAAGCTTGGCCATCATGTGGAGCCTCTTAGATGTCTGGTTCAGTACACTGCGCTTAGCAATATGCAACTTATCATAGGAACTCGCCTGCTCTACCAGGGATTCCCATAGCAGCTCAATAGATTCCTCTTTCTTAGATAACACGGGGTTAAACGAACTACATTTACTCAACTTTTCAAAAATCACATGTTCCACTTTGCCAGTCATTGTATCCCTGCGATCTGTGTTACTCCTGTACCAAGGACTATACAAAGCAAAGACCCTCACACCCGGGTCACCTCACAAGGGTCTGATAACAGAAAACAACCAGAATCCTAAGAACTGAACTCATATAGATTCGCTGCCAATAACCACACTCATACTAGGCCTCAGATGAAACTGTGCTACCTGTCCGAACCTACCCAGTCTAGTAACCTAAGTTCACAGTATAACAACAATTTCACCACTATATCCTAATGTAGATGGATCATGACATTTGGGCCTGGCTCGCCATTGATAAAGGGGGGTTGGGGAATTGGGTTTCTCTTCAGTTCCTCTAGGCTTCAGTGGTTCTGTCCAGCCCCTTAGTCTGTGCTATTTACCATAAGCACCCACTCCAGTCCTTCATATATCACAGGAATAACATACAACCCTCGCAGATACTTATATACAAAAATACTTTACTAACAACATACATGTGACAAAGTAACTACATAAAATACAATACAAAATACATAGAGAACACAACTGCACACAAACCTTCTCCTGACCCCTCCCGGACACCGTAATGTGTATGTATATACAATATAATCTAATATATTGTATCTAATATATCCTGAAGCAGGAATCACATCCAGTACCTGACCATATACATGTACATATAGAGACTCATGCACAATAGCATCTATATATCTACTCCTCCAATACACGTGTAGGGCAGAGATCCACGTGTGAATGGGATACGGCTACAGGTTATACATGTAGTTACACTAATATATACACACTCACTGTAAACACTTAGCTATGTATATATATATGGTAAAACACATAACACCTGGAATATCTATAGGTACACGTATAAAGTCTACTATATTATAATAAGTACTATGTTATAATTACTCTTATAAAGTTATATACATACACAGAAAGCACACACAATATATGACCTGGTTCCTTAGGTAAGTGCTGTACGTCCGGGGAGGTCAGGAGCAAGAGACAAAAGAGACTGATTTCTGTTTTTACCATGCTTAAATATCCTTGTGTGTGTAGTCCCTTCCCACCACCTCTAACTCCACCCTAAGACCCTCTTAGGATAGACCCCAGTGTGTGCAGGGAATCTCACACCTGGTTCATGGTGGCTTCTTACTGTTCAAAGCCTTTTGATATGTTAATGACCCAATGGCTTCAGTACACACTGACATCTCACCACAGAGTATCAGTGACTGCTATCAGTATATACTGAATCCATTATCACTATATGTAATATATATATAATAATAGAGCAGAGGGTCCAGTTATGAATAATATCCCCTGTAACACTGGGATTAATAAATATTTTAGGGCTGGGCTGGGGCGGGCTTTTTTAAAATGATAAACATGTACTCCCTTGCGACTCCATCTCGCAGCGCCCTACAATGCTGAGAGATAGGGACGGATGGGAGTTGTTGGGCCACATCGACTGGCAAGAAGCTCCCTGTGCGCGACTTCCGTGCCCCTTTAAACAAACAGGGGCACGTATTAGACAGACCGCAGTGTGGAACATCACCAGTGCTGGAGGAGGTGAGTACATGTTTATTATTTTTAAGCTTGCCTCAGCCCAGACCGTAACTAATCCTGAATAACCCCTTTTACAGAAAGATTGTACCCAATTATTAAGATTGACAGAACAAAAACAGAAATGTACATATTTTTGCTCTGGGGCTCAGGGCTCTGACTGATCCAGTCAAGAATGGTCATAGAGTTGATCTGAAGCCACTTGTTATTTAAAAATTACACTCATGAAACAAGCCTTGGCAGAAATGATGATAATCCCTGATAAATGTGTGAGTAAAAAGACAAGGTGTGTCTGCTAATTAGCATCACAGTTGTCTACAATCAGTCAGCGAACCCGTATACAGTCAAGGCCAAAAGTTTTGAAAATGACACAAATATTATATTTTCACATGATCTGTTGCCCTCTGGTTTTTATATGTGTTTGTCAGATGTTTTTATCACATACAGAAAAACAAGTGCAATCATATGAGTAACAAAAGCTTTTATTGACAGTTAGAATGAGTTAATGCAGCAAGTCAATATTTGCAGTGTTGGCCCTTCCTCTTCAGGACCTCTGCAATTCTCCCTGGCATGCTCTCAATCAAGATCTGGACCAAACCCTGACTAATCATTGCCAAAGGGGTATTCCAGGAATAAGCATAATTAATATTCAAATGGGTCATTAAAGGGGATGTCGGGGATTAATAAATATATTAGGCCTGGGCTGGGGCGGGCTTTTTTAAAATGATAAACATGTACTCATCTGCTCCGGTGCTACTGATGTCCCACACCGCTATCCATTTGATGCGTGCCCCTAGGGGCACAAAAGCCGCGTATAGGGAGCTGCCGGCTGGCTGGAAACTCCCTTCCGACTCCATCTCCCAGCGCCTAGTTGTCGGGCCACATCGCCTGGCAAGAAGCTCCCTGTGTGTGGCTTCCTTGCCCCTGTAAACAGACAAGGGCACTTTTCAGACAGACCTCAGTGTGGGACATCAGCAGTGCCGAAGGAGGTGAGTACATGTTTATTATTTTTTAAAAGCCCGCCCCAGCCCGGACCTAATATATTCAAAAGACCAAGAGCGGCGGGGCTAGCACTCCTTAAATAGGTATAATGATGGTCAAGGCCATACATGTAAAACATATGATAAACTCACAAGAAAAAGAAGTATGCCAAAGGACCAAAAATAAAGTATGAAAAATTTTATTGGTACTATGAACTACATCACAACACAAAAAAAACATAAAAACATTTAAAAGTGTGAACAACACACAAAAACAGCAGGGGGACCTAGCATGTAGTAGTGCTGGTCACCCCTAGAAAACCACCAGCTCCCCCTCCTGAAATGACACTCCCCGAGCCACAACAAGATGAAAAAGTATGGTTGATGGTATTGCCAATAAATATCATGAAAACAAGTAAATCCCGGAAGAGTCAGAGTAAACCGACAGTCATCTGACAAGAAAATCTAAAAGCATGTGCAAAAACCTGTATGTGGAAAATCAATGCGGATATCTACCTGCTACAGCCGGGATAGACACAAAGGGGAGGTGAGGGGAAGCTGGGGCACGCAGCCCCACGTGTCTCGCCACCCAACTAGCTTCCTCAAGGGTGCCGTGGTGTTGGCTGGTGACCCATTTAAATACCGGTGTCTCTCATGCATCAAGTGGAGCCGCAGCTGATGGCTTCCTGTGCAGACCGGAAGTCTGGTATGTGTCTATCAAATATATTCTCGCGCAGCTTCAGAAGTCTAAGTGATCGCGCATGCGCCAGAAACTGGCGCACGCTCCTGCTAATGTCCTCTGATGTGAATGATCGCGCATGCGCCAGACAATAGGCGCACGCTCCTGATATTATATTTTCACATGATCTGTTGCCCTCTGGTCTTTATGTGTGTTTGTCAGATGTTTTTATCACATACAGAATTACAAGTGCAATCATATGATGAGTAACAAAAGCTTTTATTGACTGTTAGAATGAGTTAATGCAGCAAGTCAATATCTGCAGTGTTGGCCCTTCTTCTTCAGGACCTCTGCAATTCTCCCTGGCATGCTCTCAATCAACTTCAGGACCAAATCCTGACTGATAACAGTCCATTCTTGCACAATCAATGCTTGCATTTTGTCACAATTTGTTGGGTTTTTGTTTGTACACCCGTCTCTTGATGATTGACCACAAGTTCTCAATGGGATTAAGATCTCGGGAGTTTCCAGGCAATGGACCCAAAATCTCTATGTTCCCTGAGTCATTTAGTTATCACCCTTGCTTTATGGCAAGGTGTTCCATCATGCTGAAAAAGGCATTGTTGATCACCAAACTGCTCTTGGTCGGTACAAATGGTAACAAAAGGGCCCAGAAAAACTTCTAAAGAGATTAAAGGTGAAATTCAAGCTCAAGGAACATCAGTGTCAGATCGCACCATCTGTCATTGTTTGAGCCAAAGTGGACTTAATGGGACCAAGAAGCACATTATTGATGAAAACAAATCATAAAAAAAACAATACTGAAATTTTCAAAACTACATGTTGACAAGCCACAAAACTTCTGGAAGAATGCCCTATGGACAGATGAGACTAAAATCAAGCTTTTTTGGCAAGGCACATCAGCTCTATGTTCACAAATATATCTTCACATGCATATTGTAACGTCCGTGCCAAAACTTCGCACTATCCGCAGTTTATGGAAAAGATGGCGTTTATTTGTGTGTGAACTGTGGTTTAGTGCTTGTGTTTGGATTAACTGAGCCACACCCTGCTCCTTGCATTTTATTCCTGCCCAGTAAGGGTTACTAGCCTGATGGACAGTTCCCCCTGTGTGCAGCAGGAGGCATGTCCGGGAACGGCCATATATACCTTCCTATTCCCATCATACCTGGGTGGTTAGTTCAAGTATTACCTGTGTATCTAGTGCTCTTGCCATCTCGTTTTGTATTCTGTGTTTTGTATACGATTCTGTACCTTTGCAGCCATCTTGGTTTTGACCCAGTTTGTTTGTCTCCGCTTGTCTGTCTGTATCTGGACCTGACCTGTATATAACCCGCTTGATCTTAACCTGTCTCTGCTTGTCTGCCTGTATCTGGACCTGACCTGTATATAAGCCGCTTGATCTTTACCTGACCTATGTATATCCCGCCTTAAGATCTGTGTACATCTGTTATTTGTTCCTCTGTGTTGTATCTCCCGTAGTGACCTGTTTTTGACCTGTGTTAGTATTCTGTGCACCAGTGTGACCACTGGTCTATTCCTGTATTTCGGTTACCTGTCTTATCCAGCATCCAGCAGCTGCAAGACGAAGTAAGTTTCCCTGTCATCTTGTAGGGTCGCTCAGGGACCGTCAGTTAGGTTCCTGATAGTGGGTTCGCCCTTATCAGGGCGGTTTATCTGCTTTAGGCAGGGCCTTAGCCCGCAGGGACGTCGCAGGGTGAGTTCGCCAATACTTACCTAGTCTGACAGCTAGCGCCAAGCCTGGTTGTGGTTGCGCTGTTTTCTGGACAGGTGCTGACACATATCTTGAAAAGAACACTGTCCCTACTGTGAAACATGGAGACAGCTCTGTTATGTTCTGGGGCTGCTTTGTTGTATCTGGCACAGAGTGTTTTGAATCTGTGCACGGTACAATGATAACTCAAGACTATCAAGGGATTCTAGAAAGAAATGTGCTGCACAGTGTCAGAAAGCTTGGTCTCATTCACAGGTTATGGGTCTTGCAACAGGATAGTGACCTAAAACACACAGCTAAAAATACCCAAGAATGGCTAAACAAAACATATCGGACTATCCTGAATTGGCCCCTTTCATGGTTGTCCCGGTACCAGGGACTTGAACATAAAACCAAGACACACGTCAGTCTCTTAGTGTATGTAAAGATCTTCTCCCTCATTTATTTCCATCAAATGCGTAATATCACAGAAGAGTAATCAAAGATGCGTGAATAGAATACTGCAATGCTATTGGCCATAATGAATTTACCAGCACATCTCAGAAAAGGCTAATAGACCTTGTTCACAGACATGTTTATACTAATTTCCCTGAGAAGGAGATAAGCTGACTCCAGAATCAAAATATAATGCAACATGAAGGACAGACTGGCTTCTCATTAACCCCTACGGGACCCATTTTTCAAATCTGCCCTGTGTCACTATAAGTGGTTATAAATATTGGAAAGTCCAGAGCAGCACAGAAACTTGGTTGGGTGCAAAGTCCTTGACCCTCTGGCTAGAGCGTCTTTAGTATATAATTCCACAAACAGGCAGCACTCCAAGGTAGTGGTCAAAACGATGGCACATGGAATAAAGACACCCCATTGTTTTGACCACTACCTTGGAGTGCTGCCTGTTTGTGGAATTATATAAGTGGTTATAGCTATGGAACGATAGAAGATATCGAGGGGATTTTGAGATTGTTTTCTCATGACACATTGTACTTCAAATTAGGTTAAAAATTTGGATGTTATCTTTTGTGTTTAGTTATGAAAAAAAAACTAAATTTGGCAAAAATTTTGAAAAATTCTTTATTTTCAAAGTACTAAATTCTCTACTTTTCATGCAGATAGTCATAGCACCCAAATAAATTCATAACTTACATTTCCCAAATGTCTGCTTCATGTTGGCATGGTTTTTAAGATTCCATATATTTTACTAGAATGTTATGAGGCTCAGAATTTAGGTGCCATTTTTCAAATTTTTTGGGAAAATCACCTAAACTATTATTTATATGGACCTGCTCAACTTTTAATTGACTCTGAGAGACCTAGATAATAGCTAGACTCGTAAATTACCACATTATGGAAACTACACACCTCAACGTATGAAAAACCAATTTTAAGAAGTTTGTTAACCCTTTAGGTGTTTTATAGGGGTTAAAACAAAATGGAGGTGTGGTTTACAAATTGTAATATTTTTTGACAATACATTCATTTTGGGTGGAAAATTAAACATTTGTAATGGATTAAATGAATAAAGGCTCCACAAAGTTTGATACCCAATTTCTCCCGAGTACACTGATATCCTACACTCACCATCCACTTCATTAGGTACACCATGCTAGTAACGGGTTGGACCCCCTTTTGCCTCCAGAACTGCCTCAATTCTTCGTGGCATAGATTCAACAAGGTGCTGGAAGCATTCCTCAGAGATTTTGGTCCATATTGACATGATGGCATCACACAGTTGCCGCAGATTTGTCGGCTGCACATCCATGATGCGAATCTCCCGTTCCACCACATCCCAAAGATGCTCTATTGGATTGAGATCTGGTGACTGTGGAGGCCATTTGAGTACAGTGAGCTCATTGTCATGTTCAAGAAACCAGTCTGAGATGATTCCAGCTTTATGACATGGCGCATTATCCTGCTGAAAGTAGCCATCAGATGTTGGGTACATTGTGTTCATAAAGGGATGGACATGGTCAGCAATAATACTCAGGTAGGCTGTGGCGTTGCAACGATGCTCAATTGGTACCAAGGGGCCCAAAGAGTGCCAAGAAAATATTCCCCACACCATGACACCACCACCACCAGCCTGAACCGTTGATACAAGGCAGGATGGATCCATGCTTTCATGTTGTTGACGCCAAATTCTGACCCTACCATCCGAATGTCGCAGAAGAAATCGAGACTCATCAGACCAGGCAACGTTTTTCCAATCTTCTACTGTCCGATTTCGATGAGCTTGTGCAAATTGTAGCCTCAGTTTCCTGTTCTTAGCTGAAAGGAGTGGCACCCGGTGTGGTCTTCTGCTGCTGTAGCCCATCTGCCTCAAAGTTCGACGTACTGTGCGTTCAGAGATGCTCTTCTGCCTACCTTGGTTGTAACGGGTAGCGATTTGAGTCACTGTTGCCTTTCTATCAGCTCGAACCAGTCTGCCCATTCTCCTCTGACCTCTGGCATCAACAAGGCATTTCCGCCCACAGAACTGCCGCTCACTGGATGTTTTTTCTTTTTCGGACCATTCTCACCGGCCACCTAATAAAGTGGCCGGTGAGTGTATATGTGGTGGTAATCTGCTGTATGGGGGCACGGCCGGGCAAAGAAGGGAAGGAGGCGCCATGCAGATCAGATTTGCTATGTCACATTGTACAGGCTATAATTTTTTTTGTTTTTTTATAGTGGACCTAAAGGGGCTTATTTTTTTGCCACATGAGATGTACTTTTCTGGTACATAATTTTGGGGCATTTATAGCTAATTGGTGAGATTTTATTAACTCTTTGTTGGTGGAAGAAATGAAAATTTTTAGGAACTATTTTTGTGTTTTTTTGGCCATTTACCATACTGTAAAAATAGTATATTATTTTTATTCTATGGGTCTCCATGATTACGAAAAAAGATCTAATTTATATAGTTTTTTTTTTTAAATTTCCCATTTTACTGAATAAAAAGTAATTAGGCAAAAATGTAAATTTTAGCATCACTGACTTTCATATGCATAACTTTTTTATTTTTCGGCTTACAAATCTGGTTAGGGGTTTATTTTTTTCAAGAAGGATTGTTCTTTTTGAAAACTTGGTCTAATTTTAGTTTTAAAATAACTTTTTAGAACAGTTTTTAAAGGGTATTAATTGAAAATTATCTTTTTTTCGCATCATTTTTTAGGTTGTTTATAACTTTTATTTTTTATTTTTCGGCTGACATATCTGGTTAGGGGCTTATTTTTTGCGAGAAGAGTTGTTATTTTTAGTGGTCTTATTTTAGAGTGCGTAACATTTTTTAATCACTTTTTAGATAATTTTTTAAAGGTATTAATTAAAAATTATCTTTTTTTCAGAACGTTTATCCCCCCCCCCCCGTGTTTACCGTGCAGGTCCATTAACAATTCTGTTTTATTAAACAGATTGTTATGGATGCGGCAATACCAAATATGTGGTGGTTTTTTGTGTGTTTGTGTTTTTTATACTTTATTAAGTGTTTTTATGGGAAAGTGAAATTTTAGGGGCTTATATTTTTATGTATTTATTTTTTATTTATTCTAATGTCTTAACTTTATTGTTTTTAACTTTTTTTACTTATACATACTTGAACTTGAACCAGCGATGCTCTGGTTCAAGTCCAATACACTGCTCTACAATACTATTTCATTGTAGAGCATTGTAAACTGTCTGAGCATGCAGGGCATGCTCAGACAGTTTACAGTCAGACCCAGAAGGGATCTGACTGCCAGGGACATCGTGCAGCCCCGGAGCACATGGCAGACTTCGGGGCTGCCCAGAAGTGGCTCGGATCCCCCGTCACTTGACCGCGACGTTTAAGGAGTTAACATCCGCGATCGGAGTTTGCTCCGATCGTGGTTGTTACAGCATGTTTTCAGCTGTGATAAACCGGTCCCAGGTGCGCTTAGCATGTAGCCGCAGGGACGTAGTATAATGTCGTGGTACGCCTAGGGGTTAAATGTCAAAGGGAATTAGCTGATAGGCGAGCAAACAGGTTACATAAAATGAAGTTTGAATCTTGACTTTAACTGGACAGTGCTTTGACCCCCAGCGTGACCCCTGGCTAATACTTAAAATGGTGGACAGTAGTCAAGATGGCGTCCGAAACCAGTGCGATCTCCTTAACACCTACTATGACTCATGAGGAGTGGGCCACAATACCTGTTGAAAGGTACAGAAGTCAGGTGCAGAAGTCTCACTCACAGTTGTTAAAATTGTTTGATTGCATGAATTTCATGAGTTTTATTTTTAAGAAAAATTCTGCTGAAGCATGGTTGAAAAGCAATGTCTGCATTTCATTTGAATTTGTTTTTGTCAGATTCAAGTTATTTCTGTGACCATTGCAGGTTTTTCTTGTGTGTAGTTCAACTGTTTTATTGTTAGAGAGAATTAGGTTATTTACCTTTGCGGCACCATGTCGAATGTTGGCTGTTTACCTGACAGACGATAACTGAGACTTCAGGGACCTTATATAGGATATGTTGTGAATAGAGATGGGCGAATCGAAGTGGAATTCGTTTACAATTTCAGGAAAATTTGGTTTAGCACGAATCCAAAGTGTTTTTATGATGTCACAGCCCTATAAAAACAGATGGCTATTTGCAATCCCATCATTTCATACTGCATGTGCTGTCTCTAGTGTCTAGCTGCTTGTACTCAGTAGATGATGGAGTGATTTTTGCTCAAAGTCTAGGGTGTCAATTTTTGGGGTTCTGTATTCCCCAAATTTCCATAAATTTCCTTGTGATTTCCATAATGCTGTTTTCACCCTCCACCACTCTTTGACGTTGCCACTATGTTTGGTTTTCCCCTTCATTTCATCTGTCAGAATGAATGAAAAGCTTCAGAATTGATAGCCAAAAGCAGGAGTGGATACAGAACAGAGAGGACCGACAGATGAAAAGAAGACACAGCATTGTTTGTAGACCAAACCACGCTCCATATGCATATTTAAACGTGGCACAATGTTCTACAACACCTTACAGGCTCTCTGCAGCCAGGAAATACCTATTTTTTAAACATGATTTTTTGATTTTGATTTTGTCTGAAAATTAGGCAAACTCCACGAATCAAATTTTTTAAAAAATTCGCCCATCTCTAGTTGTGATTCATTGGTGTCCGTCATGTAAAAGACTCATCCATAGCTTATATTCTTTTTTTCTCTTTCAGTGAGTAGAAAAGTGGAATGTCCAGTGGGTATGCAAACTAACTTCGTAGTAGGGATTTTCCCATAGCCATAGATTTCAATATATACTGTCATTTTTTTAAAATATGAAATGCGGAGTCCGATGGGGTCCCACTTACCTCCGTCAAGCCTTTCGTCCAGGGTCAGACTGGCCCAGCGGTGTACCAGGGAAATCAAAGGCGGGCCCTGACACCTGTTCACTCTGCTCCCGTCCTACCCCTGCTGTGGACTGGATTGTGCTCTGCGGCGCTATCCTGGCGATAGCCCAGACACCTCCAGCACTTTGTTTACTGATTTACTTGGACAGAGGTTAGTGCAGAGGAGGTGTGCAGTTTATATCTAATGTCCCCATAATGACTGTGCTTGAAGCTGCTGCTACCTTGATGCTCTTCCCTTCCGTTACTGTCCTGTAAGTATAGTATATATTTATCACAGTGTGATGTACGGTGTGTAGTCATGTATGCATTGTGTAGACTGTTAGTGTATTGTCTGCTGTAATATGTATACTATGCATGTATTAATGTATATATAGGGTATGCTGCATTTGTTCATGTCTATATTGTGTGTTCCGCATGTATTCATGTTTACAGCGTGTACTGTAAACATTTGTATGAAGATGTACTTATGCCTGTAAATAGACTATGATATGCACATACATACATAGAGTGTCAGTGGTGTAACGATCAGGCCTCAGGACAGAACGGGCCCGCAGCCTGCGGGTCCATGATGGGAAGATAACATACATACATACATTTGATTATAATAGTGCCTGCGCAAACTGTGTCTATTCGCCTGCGCACAGACCTGTCTATACCCCTGCTACTGCATGGGAAGCCACAAAGAGACTGCCAATAGACAGTTTGTTAGTGAGTCGAAGCTGCCACTAGACTAGTGAAAGAAGGCTGCTGCTGGACATGTTATTAGTGAGGGGAGGCCGCTGCTAGACATGTTATTAGTGAGGGGAGGCCGCTGCTGGACATGTTATTAGTGAGGGGAGGTTGCTGCTGGACATCTTATTTGTGAAGGGAGGCCGCTGTTGGACATCTTATTTGTGAAGGGAGGCTGCTGCTGGACATCTTATTAGTGAAGGGAAGACACTACTAAATATGTTATTAGTGAGGGGAGGCCACTGCTGGACATGTTATTAGTGAGGGGAGGCCACTGCTGGACATGTTATTGGTGAAGGGAAGACACTGCTTGACATGTTATTAGTGAAGGGAGGCGGCTGCTGGACATGTTATTAGTGAAGGAAAGACACTGCTGAATATGTTATTAGTGAGGAGAGGCCGCTGCTGGACATGTTATTAGTGAGGGGAGGTTGCTGCTGGACATGTTATTAGTGAAGGGAGGCCACTGTTGGACATCTTATTTGTGAAGGGAGGCTGCTGCTGGATATATTATTAGTGAAGGGAAGACACTACTAAATATGTTATTAGTGAGGGGAGGCCACAGCTGGACATGTTATTAGTGAGGGGAGGCCACTGCTGGACATGTTATTGGTGAAGAGAAGACACTGCTTGACATGTTATTAGTGAAGGGAGGCCACTGCTGGACATGTTATTAGTGAGGGGAGGGCACTGCTGGACATGTTTTTGGTGAGGGGCGATCGCTACTGGACAGGTTAGTAGTGATGGGAGGACACTGCTGGACATGTTATTAGTGAAGGGAGGCCGCTGCTGGACATGTTACTGTATTGGTGAAGGGAAGACACTGCTGGACATGTTATTAGTGAGGGGAGGCCGCAGCTGGACATGTTATTGGAGAAGGGAGGCTGCTGCTGGACATGTTATAAGTGAGGGGAGGCCACTGCTGGGACATGTTATTAGTGAGGGGAGGCCCCTGCTGGACATCTTATTAGTGAGGGGAGGCAGCAGCTGGACATGTTATTGGAGAAGGGAGGCTGCTGCTGGACATGTTATAAGTGAGGGGAGGCCACTGCTGGACAAGTTATTATTGAGGGAAGGCTGCTGCTGGACATGTTATTAGTGAAGGGAGGGCACTGCTGGACATGTTATTAGTCAGGGGAGGCTGCTGCTGGACATGTTATAAGTGAGGGGAGGCCACTGCTGGGACATGTTATTAGTGGGGGAGGTCACTACTGGGACATGATATTAGTGAGGGTAGGCCGCTGCTGGACATGTTATTAGTGAGTGGAGGTCACTGCTGGGACATGTTATTAGTGAGCAATTTTAGATATATGGAGGTCCCAATGCAATGTTCACTTCAGTGCTCACTGGTGTCTTGTTACGCCACTGTATAGTGTATAATTAAAACAAAATTTAGTGATAGCAAAAGTAGCTTAAAAAACACTCCAGTTTAGGCTACAACATGCAATAAAAAAGCAGCACAGTCCAGATTAATATAGTATGCCCCTCAAAGTTCGGTCAGTAAAAAAACAATTTTCCATCAGATTTCAATCAATTTCTGTCAGAGTTTGTTCACTGTGTCAGTTTTTTTTACACACAATGATTAACACGTTTCTGATCATTTTAATTTGTGTGGAAAAAAAAACCTGATTTAACCCCTTAGCGACCAGGCCCTTTTTGGTTTTTGCTGTTTCATTTTTCACTCCCCACCTTCAAAAATATATAACTTTTTTATTTTTCCATGTAGAGAGCTGTGTTGGAGCTTGTTTTCTGCATACAAATTGCACTTCGTAGTGACAGTATTTTATATTCTATGCCATGTACTGGGAAACTGTTGGATTTTATGGCTTTCATTGTGCGCCGCAAATCACATATCTACTTCATTCTATGTGTCGGTGTGATCACAGGGATACCAAATTTATACAGGTTTTATAATTTTTTTATACATGTACAAAAAAAAATCATCATTTTGCCATCTTCTGGCGCTAATAACTTTTTCATACTTGAGTGCATGGAGCTGTGGGTGTTATAATTTTTTGGGGGATTTATGATGACATTTTCAATGCTACCATTTTGAGGACTGTTTGGCCTTTTGATCACTTTTTATTGAATTAGATTTTTTTTTTTTTTTTTTCAATTTTACTGTTTATTTATATTTATATCAGTTCTAGGGAAAGGGGGGGGGGGTGATTTTTATGCTTGCACTGTGTCTCACCTAACCATGAGCGGGGCGGGAGCTTTCAGTACCTTCTCTGCTTTCTCTACTTTCTCTGTTTGCAGCCTATATTGTAATAATTGTCACGCACATGAGGTGCTCAGGCTGCTTTCACATAATGGGGGAGATGTATCACAAGTGTCTGAGAGCAGAGCAAAGCTGTTTACAAAAGGAATCATGAGCTCTGATTGGTCGACGTACTAGTATATCATCAGTCGCTTTTTAAGAGCATTTCAAAACACAATGCATTGTGTGATCGCAGCCTTATATTGTACATGCAATAGGTGGGCACCTAATCATCTAGGCCCTCCAGTCAGACCCTGCCCTCATGGCTCCGTCAGAGTAATTGAGCAGACAGCCACACATGACCAAAATAATAATAATAATAATTCCTTTATTTATATAGCTCAGAGATTACGCAGCGCTAAACAGAGCTTGCCAAATCTTGCCAAAATAAGATCATCAAAGTTTATTGAGGGTGGGGTGTCGGTCCAAAACATTTTTATCAGTCATTTTGAAAACACTGGTTCTTTGGGTGTATTTTTGTGAATACCAATGGTTAAGCCAAAACACAAATCTTCTTGTATACAAGTAACTTTGCTGCTAAATAATGCTTATAATATGGCTATATAGAAGCAATACATCAGTTTTTTTTTGCATTGTCTTAACTCACCAGGGTGTAAATGGGTTTTAAGGTAATTTTTAATCTATATGCAAATGAGCTATTCTTGTAGCAGCTGTACAATGAATGGAAAAAATGGAAAGCAACATTTGTTTAAAAAAAGGCAAGGTGGATGATCATAATTAGCTTGTCACGGTTGGAGTCAACTTGTGATGGTTAAGAAGCAAGAAAGTTTCTTTGAAGTTTGTTGAATGTTGTTTGGTTACAATGAATCACATCATATTGCTTTATGGTCCATTTGTTAGATTCATAATAAATCCTTTAAACATCCTGTACTAGTCAGACAAGAATATTCAGAAGATTAAAACTAAATTTCCTACTAATGGAAATAAAGTTGGTTTTAGATTTGAGTAATAAGGAAGGTGAGTATACTGTTACTGGTTGATATTTTATCAATGGGTCTGTATTTAACCCTTTACGGCTCAGCCCCATTTTTTTGTATTCTGACATGTGTCGCTTTATATTTTTATAACTTTTGAACACTGTTCCTTATCAATTCTATTCTGAGATTGTTTTTTCCTAACATAGGAAAAAAGGTTTTTGCGGTTCAGCTCACCTCATAATGAGAAAGATAGTGCAAGGAAGCACGGACACGTGGACTGGGGAACCAGTAGTACATGAAAAAAACCAGGAACTTTTGTCCAGCTCCCAGCAGCAAACCAAAAAAAAATTATGTCTTAAAAATCCACTTTATTAGAAAAAATATATATGGGATAAAAACATCAATAGATGTCCATAGTAAAAAACTGACGCGTTTTCGAATACTTAGGTCCTTAGTCGTAGCCTAGATTACAGGACATGGAGCAGAGTATTTAACCACACAAGGACACAGTCACGTGATGCAGCATGGAAAGCTTCTGGAATGGTAAAAGATATAGGGGCACATTTACTTACTCGGTCCTGTCGCGATCCCTGATGCGGACTGTCCGACAAGGATGAAGTCCGGCGCGATTCACCAAGATTGTGCGCCCGATATTCTGCATGTGATGCTTCCCTGCTGAGGTCCGCAGGAGTCCACCTTCTTCTTCCCGGTGTATGTAGGTGTATTGTCTTATGACACAATTTGAATTTTAAATCTTAGTCCAGGTTGTCCGACGGCTACACACCCCATTTTTTGTTGCATGAAAGTCGGCATGATTGTGCCAAAATCTGATCACGTGCACCAAAAACCCCTGTTAAATGCGGCGCAAATCGGATATAGTCGGGAAACCCAATGGAAATGCGGTCCCTGGACCCTTAGTAAATGTGCCCCATAGTGTTATAGTGTTATATAGTGAATCTGCTGTTTGACCATTTTGGCCCGTTGCCTGCTACCTGTTTTTCAGAACTGTGGGTTGATTTGCACAATCTGATCTTATCCCTGGATATGGCTGTTTACACCACGGGCTTCCCCATCCATTACCCAGGGACATATCTTACAGACACTCAGGGGTTGCCCCAGGGAGAACCAGTACCTCAGCCTCTCCCTCCATATTTCTTGCACATGCCACCTACTGGAGACCTGCCAGGCTGTAGTACAGCCCTCCGGTCCCCATACCAAGCACCTTGACCACAGCGTGCCCTAGGCTGCTCTAGCCAGTCACTCTGGTATTCTGGGCCCCAGCTGCCTCCAGGCCCCCAAGAAAAGGCTAGGCCCCGGTGGGGGATGTTGCATATGTAATATAGCTTATTAGAGGGAAATATTTTGTTGTCTTCTATGGTTCTTTTCTTACTCACTTTTCCCATCTAATCTGCTTTTAAACCAACTACTCCTTACTGGTTTTGCTTTAATCCCACATCATGTCACTAGGCTTATAGCAGGTAAACATTAATGTAGAGTGAGCTCAAGTTTTGTGTTGCGGGTGCACAGCGTCCAACAAGACAGAAAACTGTGCACCAAAAGAGTCATATTAGTGCTCAGTTTTGATAAATCTGGGCCAGTGAGTCTCAAAATATGGAATTAGACTTACCGGTAATTCGGTTTCCACTAGTGACCATGACGGCCCCCACCTGGAGGATGCTCCTATATCCTGTAGGGACAGGAAGTGCAAGAGATTAAAAGCTCCTCCCTAGCACCCAACACCAGTGTCTACCAAAGTACCACCCGGAAGGATGCAAGTGCAAAGAAAATTTTTTATATAGAACCATCTCCAAGAAGGAAGGAAAGAAGGGAGGGAAATAATGGGGGGCCGTCATGGTCACTAGTGGAAACCGAATTACGGGTAAGTCTAATTCCATATTTCCACCACGTTCCATGACGGCCCCCACCTGGAGACTTACCAGATTACCCCATTATTTGGGAGGGACCACCGCCTGCAGGATTTTCCTGCCGAATGCCAGGTCCTCCTGGGAGGCAATATCCAAACGATAGTGCTTTGCAAAGGTCGAGGAACTTGACCATGTTGCTGCTCGGCATATCTGGTCCAGAGATGCACCCCTTTTTTCGGCCCTCGATGTTGCCATGGCCCTAGTGGAATGGGCTTTAATATCCCCCGGAAGGGAAGTGTTTGCGGTCTTGTAGCAGAGAGATATGGTGGATTTTATCCATCTGGCTAAGGTCGCTTTTGAGGCTTTCAACCCTCTATTCTTTCCCCCAAAGTTGACTAATAGACTGGAATCTTTACACCACTCTTTTGTTGCTTCTAAGTAAAAGAGAACACATCTCCTAACATCTAAAGTCTGCCACTTTTTTCCCGTTCAGATTTAGGATTAGCACAAAAGGAGGGAAGAATAATTTCCTGTCTACGGTGGAAATCAGACACAACTTTAGGGAGGAAGAGGGGATCTAGTTTGAGAACTATCTTGTCGTCTAAGATTCTTAAAAAGGGTTCTCTGCGCGAGAGGGCCTGGATTTCACCCAGTCTGCGTGCTGTGGTAATTGAAATTAGGAAGATCGTTTTAAATGTGAGGATTTTCATGTTTGCAGAATCCAGAGGCTCAAAGGGGGGCTCTGTGAGAATATTTAGGACCAGCGAGAGATCCCAAGAAGGGACTGGGTTGTGTATATGCGGTTTAATACGAGAACAGCCCTTAATTAATCTTTTGATCCATCTGTGATCTGCTAAGGGGAAATCAAAATATATACTTAAGGCCGAAATTTGGACTTTAAGGGTGCTTGGTTTAAGACCTAGAGAAAACCCTGCTTGTAAGAAATCTAAGATTTGACTTAAGTTTGGATTTTCTGGAGAAGGAGGATAATCCCCGCACCATGTACAGAATTTTTTCCAGATCTTGGCATAAATTGCGTTAGTCACTGGTTTCCTGCTTGCTTGAATAGTGTTGATCACTTCGGTAGAAAGGCCTTTGGTCATTAGGTATGCCCTCTCAGGATCCAGGCCGTAAGCTTTAGATGTCGCACGTCTTGATGATACAGTGGACCCTGTAGAAGAAGATCCTGACGATAAGGTAGATGAACAGGATTATCTATAGCTAGTTCCTGAATAACCGGGAACCAACTTCTTTTTGGCCAGTATGGAGCAATAAGAATCAATAATACCCGTTCTGTTCTTAATCTCTGTAAGATTTTGGGAATTAGGGGTATGGGAGGGAAGGCATAGACTAACCCCGACCCCCATGTATGACTGAAGGCATCTAAACCCGTAGGAGAGCCCTTAGGGTCTAAAGAAAAGTATTTAGGGGATTTATTATTTAGGTGGGTCGCGAAAAGATCTAAGGTTGGAGTCCCCCAAATATGACAGATTTCCCTGAAAGTTTGCGGGTTTAGCGACCATTCATGTGGATCTAATGTAACCCGGCTTAAGAAGTCTGCTTCTATATTTTCTGTACCTTTGAGATGGATAGCTGAGAGGGATAGAAAATATGTTTCCGCCCACCTAAAAATTTTATGTGATTTAGACTTTGTGCCCCCTTGCCTGCGCAGATAAGCTACTGTAGTAGTGTTATCAGAAAGGATTCTTATATGTTGATTTTTTATGTGCAAGTGGCTCTTTTTTAATGTTTCTAGGACTGCCTTTAACTCCCGGAAGTTTGAGGACATAGAACAAGTCTGGCTGTCCCAATGACCTTGAAAATAGTGGCCTGCCAACGCAGCCCCCCAACCTGACAGGCTTGCGTCTGTTCGTATTGTCAAGATTGGGTTTGGATTCTACCAAACTCCTTTCTTTAAGTTTATGGGATTCTTCCACCAGGATAGAGAATGTTTAAAGCCACATCTTTTAGAGGGGTTTTTAAGGGGTTTATTTCTCTCTCTCTGTTTCTCTTTAGGTTCTTTTTGCTCTTTTCCCTAAGAGAAGCATACATGATAACAGTTAATAGACAGGTATGAAATGTATGATGAGAGAGAAGAGGTCAGCCCAGGGCTTGTACTTGCGGGTACCAGGACCTGGAACAGGTTGGATGCGTCATCAGCCATACTTGCTGGAAGCATCAGAGCCACCCGACTAGGTTTCTCCAGGGACGCTTAAAAGTGTTTCCTGGCGCGTCTGGAGAGGCTCGTCCCTCCTCCCCCTTCCGGTGAGACCGGAACTGATCGGGCTCCTGGACTGAGCATGCGTCCACGGAGCCGGGCTTTCGGGTCCGCCCACAATGACGTGACCCCGGCGCCCCGATGACGCGCTTACCAGAAGTCGCGTCATTCTGATGACGCGACGCGGCCCGACTTCCGGTACGCGGCCACTCCGAAACCGTGCGCCTAAGAAGCACATGCGCGCGCGCGCCGTCATCCCTGCTAATGCCGGAACCCTTCCACCGCCGAGGACCGATGCCCGACTCGAACGCCGGTCCCCCAGCAGAGAAAAGGCCCCAACCACAGGTATTTGGCTGCGTGTCCCCCCGCAACCAACCCAGCATTGGTCTCCCGGGACCGTTGGTTGGGCTGGAAGAACGGGGGGTGGGGAGGAGGTATTTTGGTGTTCCCCTCCACTTGGTTGTGGAGGCGTAACCCGACAAAAAAATAAAAGTAAAAAGTAAATCTCGTGTCTCCCTAAGGAGACTCTCTTGCATCCTATATCCCGTAGGGACAGGAAGACACTGGTGTTGGGTGCTAGGGAGGAGCTTTTAATCTCTTGCACTTCCTGTCCCTACAGGATATAGGAGCATCCTCCAGGTGGGGGTCGTCATGTGGTGGAAATGTTCCTTTTGTGCGAAACTGCCAACTGAGACACTTTGTTAAATGAAATACGGTATTTAAGGTTGTTAATGTACAACTTACACTCACCGGCCACTTTATTAGGTACACCTGTCCAACTGCTCGTTAACACTTAATTTCTAATCAGCCAATCACATGGCGGCAACTCAGTGCATTTAGGCATGTAGACATGGTCAAGACAATCTCCTGCAGTTCAAACCGAGCATCAGTATGGGGAAGAAAGGTGATTTGAGTGCCTTTGAACGTGGCATGGTTGTTGGTGCCAGAAGGGCTGGTCTGAGTATTTCAGAAACTGCTGATCTACTGGGATTTTCACGCACAACCATCTCTAGGGTTTACAGAGAATGGTCCGAAAAAGAAAAAACATCCAGTGAGCGGCAGTTCTGTGGGCGGAAATGCCTTGTTGATGCCAGAGGTCAGAGGAGAATGGGCAGACTGGTTTGAGTATTGTTGCTGACCGTGTCCATCCCTTTATGACCACAATGTACCCAACATCTGATGGCTACTTTCAGCAGGATAATGCGCCATGTCATAAAGCTGGAATCATCTCAGACTGGTTTCTTGAACATGACAATGAGCTCACTGTACTCAAATGGCCTCCACAGTCACCAGATCTCAATCCAATAGAGCATCTTTGGGATGTGGTGGAACGGGAGATTCGCATCATGGATGTGCAGCTGACAAATCTGCGGCAACTGTGTGATGCCTTCATGTCAATATGGACCAAAATCTCTGAGGAATGCTTCTAGCACCTTGTTGAATCTATGCCACAAAGAACTGAGGCAGTTCTGAAGGCAAAAGGAGGTCCAACCCGTTACTAGCATGGTGTACCTAATAAAGTGGCCGGTGAGTGTATGTGACAGTGCAGTTTTTTCCCCAATTCCCCCTAAAATGCAGTTTCCAATTCATGCCAATGATTTTTACTTAAATGTAATTTCTTACAAAAAATTCAGAATTTGGTGCGCGATCTAGTCATTTGACCATATGTATGTTGTTCATGAAACTTTTTTGCGTAACATCTATATTTGTGTTATGTTCCCTTTTAATGTTCAAGGCTAAAAAACAGATTTTGATGAAGAGACATGTTCTTTGTATGTATTCAAAAATATATTAAATTGTAGGAATTATAAAATCTCTACAGCTGTGTGAAAGCGACAATTACTGACTGTCTGCCGTTTCACTAAAATGTCAAGTTCTTTTTATCATTAGTTTTTGTAAAGTGCATTTCTATTTAGTCCATTGGGACATTAGTACATGACCCTCACAGCAAGAAGCAGTAGGAAAATGTTTTTCAACTACACAAATATTCTTCACTTTATTCAAAACTGTATAATTACAGTATCTATCAAATAACATTTTCAATGCTAAAAATGCAACTCTCAGTAACTCTCTGCTGCTGTAACCTTCACTACACCGATCAGCCTGGACTATGTTTTTATAACAAAGATTTTATGTACACTGAAACATAAGTATACCTTCCATTACATTTATGGATACATAACAAGAGATGACTATGCTTCTGCTACCTGGTTATACTGAAAGCTTTTGATGTCTTTAAAAAAACTTCAGTGCATGCTTACATTATATATGAATTGCTACACAGAAGAATGTTTTCTTCCATTAGTTCTTAATTCTTTATTTTAGGCCTCCTGTATTTTAGTATTTAACTATGGCCGCAAACTACAGATCTCTTGGCCATTTTTGCAGACAGTGTATCAACAGTATTTTTCCAGAGTATGACCTGTATGACAGCAAAAATGGGTTGTTCACCCATATATCGTTCATTTTTGCAGATCTACAAAAAAATAAATAAATAAAACAGGACGCTGCCAAACGATGATAGTAGCTTGTCCCAACAACTTGAAGTGTCACTTGAAAATGTTACCTAGCAACTGATATGCAAATGTGGATGGCACACAAATGACAAACTGTGTATTATTTGTAGTTTTTTCTCACAGCCATTGTGTATGAGTCTATGGGGCCTGAAATAATCACAAATGCTAACTTGTTGCCTGCAATTATTTGCCCCAAGCCGCCACCTTCACACCTTCATATGTGAAAAGTTGCCGGCTGCTTTTTTTCGATGCCAGGCCTTGCTGGCTGCCCCAAAGAAGGTCTTCCGCCTCTTGATGTATGCTGCTACGAAAATACAGCGGTGCGGCTATCATACACTGGGGTACGAGCACCAGCATATGATAAATATGCGTGTCCGCTAAAGGAATCTACACCCTCGCATTTACAATCACCAAATTTTGCACATCTCTGTGACTCAGGGAACATCATAGAATAGGTATTGAGTTGGGATTTTTATACTTCTTCCCAAAACACCCTTATTAACCACCATACACAGGAGCCATTGTCTGTTGGTTGCTGTGGCAGTAAGCAACCAATCACAGCTCAGCATCTATTTTGCTACAGGTCATTGATATGAGCTCTGAGCTTTGATTGGTTACTATAGGCAATGAGTATAATACAGCTTATAGTTAGCACTTGCAATTATTTTCCTTAATTCGCCACCTTCATGGCAGGAGGGCATAGAGGAGTGTGAAGAGGGGCACGGCCAGCTAGGGGTTGGGCAAGGCTGGCGCGGAGTGGGCACTTGTGTAAAATATTTGCAAGAAGAGAATGGATCTACCTGTCTGCAGAAACTTTACAGAAAAAAGCATAGGAATCTCAATTTAAATTTACCCTCAGTGACCACATCCCTCCGTTGAGATGAGGTAGAAATAGCAACAATTATCCAAGAAAAGAGAATATGTTAAAAACAAATGGTTTGAATATTGAATGTAACCTAGGTACTATAATCTGAAAAGAGACACCCTACTTTCTTTACAATTTGGCTGTTGTTTTCTTGATATCCACGCCAAGGGCTCACAGATTTAAACCGGCTGTGCTGCTCTGGATTTTTCTTTATTAGAGACATACAGAAGACAGACATACAAATAGACAGACAGATATAAAGACAAACATTCAATCCAAGGAATAGGGCGCACTCCAAACTTGAGGTAAAAACAGTGTCAGGATTAAGCGCTGCTACAGCGCGAAACGGACTGTCGCCTTCTGTAGGATCCTGCAGCTTGTGCTCTTCCCTCCCGCAACTATGTTTTTTTAATTTTGACGAAATAAAGCCTTGGATTTTAACCGGGTGAGTGCCAGCTTTTTTTCTTCTTATGAACATAGGTACGCTGTATGCTTTTTATACTACATGGCGTCATGTTGCATGCATTTTATACTACATAGTGGTACTCTGTATTCATTTTATACAACATGGTGGGGGCGCTGTATCTATCTTATTCTACATGGCGGCATGCTGTGTGCATTTTATACTACATGGTGGCACGCTGTATGCAATTTATACTACATGGCGGTACTCTGTATGCACTTTATACTACATGACAGCATGCAGTATGCATTTTATACTACATGGCGGTACTCTGTATGCATTTTATACTACATGGCAGTACACTGTATGCATTTTATATTACATGGCAGTATGCTGAATGCATTTTATACTACATGGCGGTACTCTGTATGCATTTTATACTTCATGCCGGTATGCTGAATGCATTTTATACTCCCTAGCGGCACTCTATATGCATTTTGTACTACATGGCGGCATGCTATATGCATTTTATACTACCTGGCGGCACACTGTATGCATTTTGTACTACATATGCATTTTACACTACATGGCGGCATGCTATATACATTTTGTACTACATAGCTGCGCACTGTATGCATTTTATACTACATGGGGGGACACTGTAGTTATCTTATTCTACATGGCGGCATGATGTATGCATTTTATACTCAGTGGCATCACAATGTATGCATTTTATACTACATGGCAACATGCTGTATGCATTTTATACTACATGGCGGCATGCTGTATGCATTTCATACTACATGGCGGTACACTGTATGCATTTCATACTACATGGTGGCACGCTGTATGCATTTTATACTACATGGTGGTATGCTGTATGCATTTTATACTACATATCAATACGCTGTATGCATTTTATACTACATGGTGGTACGCTCTATGCATCTTATACTACATAGTGGTACATTGTATGCATTTTAAACTACATGGCGGTATGCTGTATCTATCTTATTCTACATGGTGGCATGCTGTATGCATTTTATACTACATGGTGGTACACTGTATGCATTTTATGCTACATGGCGTCACGATGCATGCATTTTATACTACATGGCAACGCGCTGTATGTATTTTGTACTGCATGGCGGCATGCTGTATGCATTTTATACTACATGAGGGGATGCTGTATGCATTTTATACTACATGGTGGCACACTGTATGCATTTTGCATTTCTTTATTTTCACACCAAACCAATATGATGGATCTGGTCCTGACACTTCCTGATATATTAATTATATGGAGGATTTCTCCATGGCTCGCCTCGGGCAGCAGACAGGCTTGGTTCACCCCTGCCTATATACATATTTGCACCCAGCATAATTTGCTGTGCTGCTCTGGAATTTCCTATTATAGACAAACATACAGATAGACATATAGATATAGATAGACTATACAAAAGGTGGTGTTTTATTCCATAATGATAAATGGTAACATATTTGCTCAATCTGAGCCTTTCACAATCCTTGAGACAGGCTCAGAATGAGCAGAAACATTGCCAATATCACTTCAATTTTACTGTGTTGGATTTCTGCTTATTTCCTTGGATATACATTGGAGTACCTATCTCCCTGGCCCTTATTGGCATGCAGCCACCCTTTTCTACCTCAATTGTGCTCCTGGGAACTTTCCATTAGTAGATATACATATAGATAGATAAGTCTTTTAGATATAGAGATAGAGATAGATGGAGGGACATAGAGCCATCAAATTTTGCAGCGCTTTACAAATAGGGATGTATACAAATATAATATTACATTACAGTGTACAAACAGTCATATGGAACAATAGGTGTGGGAGCCTGCTCACAAGAGCTTACAGTCTATGAGGATGAAGGGGGTGACACAAGAGGTAAAGAGCTTGTATAATGGTCCAGACATTTTTTATGAGGGCACAGTATAAAATAATTTAATAAATAAAGGTTCTGCTGATTGAACCAGCCATTAGCCGCCATCTTATATACAATGTCCAAGTTGCAAGTGACTGCAGAGAAGTCTAGAGCTTGGTATATATCTGGTGTTTTCTGGATAAGGGACGGGAGGAGGAGATAGGATGGATTAGTAAAAAGAGAATTGACATTTCATGCAGTTAGCGAGTTTGATAGATCTGCCTAAAGAGATTGGTTTTAAGAGCAGTTTAAAACTTTGGAGGTTGGGTATTAATCTGATGGTCGGTGGAAGGTCAGTCCAGAGAATTGGTGCAGCTCGGGAGAAGTCCTGGAGACGTGCATATGAGGATCAAATTAAGGTAGAGACTACTCTAATATCACTGGCATATTGCCATATGTGGCATTTGTGTAGCATTTGGTCTGAAAGACAAGCCTGGCTGCTGCATTAAGAAGGATTGTAGAGGAGAGAGTTTAGTAAGATCGATTGGTAGGGAATTACAGTTGTCTAGTTTAGAGTGAATCAGCACAACAATTAGCATTTTAGAGGTTTAAATTGTAAGAAATGAGCAGATTCTGGAGATGTTTCTGAGATGCATGCGGCAAGAATGAGCAAGAGATCAGCAAGAGTTCAGCACAACCCCAAGACAGTGGGCCTGCTGCCTCGGTGCTGTAGTGATCCCACAGACAGATATAGAGAAATCATGGTTGGGTCGGTTAGTAGATGGTGAAAAGACAAGAAGTTCAGTATTAGAAAGATTACATTTTAAGAAGAGAGAGGAAATGATGTTGAAGTTGGAGACAACTGTGTTTTCGAGTAAGACAGTGGTGATGCTACATGCAGAAGTATATAGCGGGGTATCATCAGCTAGAACTAGGTGGTCTACCCTGGGAACACAGGGTAGACCACCTAACCGTATATACACTGTGACACTGCTATGTAAACTATGGCAGAAAACTAAGAGTATACTCAGAATGAATGGTTTTACGCAGTTCTCACCGCTGTGGCAAAACCCTGAGCTACAAGAAATAATGCAAATAGAGGGCTTTCAGAGATGGGAGATTAAGGGCATACACTGGATACATCAGCTATACCTGGAGGGTGCTCTCAAAAGCTTTGATCAATTGAGGGAGGAATTTCATCTTACGCACGATTCCTTTTATCAGTACCTACAGTTAAGACATGCCTTAGAAACTCAAAATAGGGTTGAGACCATACATATAGTAACACATGAGCTGATTGAGGATATACTGGCTACAGATGGCACGAAAGGATATATGCTGTTGGAGGCCAAACATACACAGAATCCCCTTACCATCCGGGAAAAATGGGAAGAAGATGTAGGACCTTTGACAGATGATCAATGGACTGAGGCACTTTCCATTGTCCCCTCACTATCTCTATGTGAGGCTCACCGGCTCTCTCAAATATATTTATTTCACAGGGTATATCGTACTCCTCACTGGCTATACAGGGTTGGTCTGCGTGAAGTGGACTCGTGCCCCAGATGCGGTATGGAGGACGCCCACATACTTCATATGCTGTGGGAATGTAGAAAACTCAAAAGATTTTGGGGAGAAGTATTCAGGCTGATTACCAAAGTGTATGGAGTGACACTGACGGCATCCCCGGTAGTTTGTCTGCTAGGTCTGTTAGGGCAGGATAATTTGGAAGATGGAGTAACTGTGGGTATCAGTAGAATGCTATATCAAGCGAGGAAGCTTATTGCTATGTACTGGTTTTGTCCCTGTGCACCAAGGCTGGAGGCATATATTAACCTATTAACGCTCAGCGTCCGATATATCGGACGCTGAGCTCAGTGACTTAGCGCTCAGCGTCCGATATATCGGACGCTGAGCTGATGCCGGTTTGGCTCAAGATCTGAGCCGAACCAGCATCAGGAAAGACGGGGTGCCGGCTGTGACTGATAGCCGGCACCCCAGTGTAACACCCGCGATCGGAGTTGTCTCCGATCGCGGGTGCTTAACCCGTTAAATGCCGCGGTCAGCGCGACCGCGGCATCTAACATACATCTGGGGGTCTTTCCCCCACGATCGGCCCCCTGAACCGTTTTCGGGGGGCGCCGATCGTTGCTATAGCAACTCTGGGGTCCGATCTGGACCCCAGAGTTACTTGCAAGAATTGCCGGTAAGATGGCGTCTGTGACGTCATCTTACTGGCACAGTGCCAGCCTATGCAAGTGTATAGGCTGACACTGATAATATTCAGCAATACATCAGTATTGCAGAATATTATCATGAAGAAGCAATCAGATGATTGCTTGTTCATGTCCCATGGTATAAAAGTGAAAAAGTAAAAAAAAAAGTTATTCAATAAAAAAATAAAGTCATAAATCACTAAAAATGCCCCAAACCCCCAAAACATATAAAGAGACATATAACTCAAAAAAAAGTCTAAATCATAACACAAACCCCACATATATAGTATCACCGCGTCCGTAACAACCCGTAGAATAAAAGTAAATCATTATTGAACCCCCACGATAAACACCGTAAAAAAAAAACTGTTATAAACCCTCCAAAAATTATGATTTTTACCTTTTCAATCCCACAAAAAATGCTATAAAATGTGATAAAAAAACCATATGTACTCCGACATGATACTGGTGCAAAGTACAACATGTCCCGCAAAAAACAAGCCATCAACCAGCTCCGTAGCCAAAAAAGTAACAATGTTATGCCACTTGGAAGACGGCAATACATAAATGATAGATTTTTCCCCACATTAGGGTTTTGTTTGACAAATTTAGTAAAACGTAAGAAAATATATTCATGTCTGGTATCCCCGTAATCGTATCAACCCATAGAATAAAGATAACATGATTATTAGTCTATACGGTGAACACCAAAAAAATAAAGGAAAAAATCCAGTACAGAATTGATGCTTTTCTACTCCTGCCCTCAAAAAAAGTTCCTAAATTTTCAACAATAGGTGATACCAACCCCAAAATGGTAACATTGGAAAAAGCATCTCATCCCGCAAAAAAAATGGCATCACATGGCCCAAATAACAGAAAAGCGAAAATTTTATAGCCTTCAAAAGGGGCCAATGAGGAAACTAAAATCCTGGCAGCTGCAGCGCCCTCCTTCCCTTCTGCACCTCGCTGTGCGCCCATAAAACAAGTCACAGCCACATGTGGGAGGTCTTTGTATTCAGGAGAAATTGCAGAACAAATTGTATGGTGGGTTTTCTCTTTTTATATTTTGGAAATGTGTAAATTTTAGGGCTAAATGAACCAATAAGGGAACAATTTGACCATTCTAAATTTCACCTCCATTTTGATTCAATTACTATGAAGATCTCAAGGGGTTAAAAATCTTCGTAAAAACTGTTTCTGATAGCTTGAGGGGTGCAGATTTGAAAATGGGTTGGTTATATAGGGGGTTTTGATGCTAAATATGTAAAATTTCATTCAAAACTGTATTTATCCCCAAAATAGTCAATTCTGAAAATCCGGAAAAGCGATATTCTATTTGTAAGCCGCGTGACATCAAAATAAATTATCCAAACATTTCAGAAATTATGAAAATGTAAAGTAGACAAATGGGAAATGTTATTCAGCAACTTATTTAGGTGGTAAATCGATCTGCCTGAAAACGCTGTGATTTTGAATTTCGAAAATGGCAAATTTTTCAAAAAATGTATCATATTTTCTTTTTTTTTGTAAATAAACGCAAAACTTATCTGCCAAAATTTACCACTAAAATGAAGTACAACATGTGTGGAAAAAACAATCTCAGAATCACTTTGATAAGTAACAGTGTTCAAAAGTTATAACCATATAAAGCAAAGCAAGTCAGAATCCAAAAAATCGGGCTGAGCCTTAAGCTACAAAATGACTGCGTCCTTAAGAGGTTAAAAAACTGAACAACATTATAAGGCTGGATAAGACTGTTTATTGTAAACGTAAAGCAAATACAAAATTTGAACGCATTTGGGGCCCCTGGCTGGATTCTCCGGGACTCCCCTCGATACACCTGAGGCGCCATCCCCTATCAGCATTCATGTAGAGTGTTTGTACTGTTAAGAATATGATACTTTGTAATTGCTAAATGCTGTGTATGTATTAGCTATGTATCCATATTGTATTGAGCTCCTGTAATGCTATTACTACTATGCAATTGCACCGGAAGGGTACGGGTCGGGGGGTGGGTATCTGTGTCAGAGGGTGGGGGAAGTGGGAAGTTGTGGTTATGTATAAAATGTTTTAAAAATTCAATAAAAAAAAGATTTGATAAAAAAAAAAAGGCACTGGAGGGAAGGGGATTAGTGGATTGAGAAATAATTTCAGTAGGCTGCCAGATCTTCAGCCCCAAGGTCTGTGACAGGTGTATACATATATATATATACACACACTCAACGGCCACTTTATTAGGTACACCTGTCCAACTGCTCGTTAACACTTAATTTCAAATCAGCCAATCACATGGCGGCAACTCAGTGCATTTAGGCATGTAGACATGGTCAAGACAATCTCCTGCAGTTCAAACCGAGCATCAGTATGGGGAAGAAAGGTGATTTGAGTGCCTTTGAACGTGGCATGGTTGTTGGTGCCAGAAGGGCTAGTCTGAGTATTTCAGAAACTGCTTATCTACTGGGATTTTCACGCACAACCATCTCTAAGGTTTACAGAGAATGGTCCGAAAAAGAAAAAACATCCAGTGAGCGGCAGTTCTGTGGGCGGAAATGCCTTGTTGATGCCAGAGGTCAGAGGAGAATGGGCAGACTGGTTCGAGCTGATAGATGTTACAACCAAGGTAGGCAGAAGAGCATCTACAATTTGCACAAGCTCATCGAAATTGGACAGTAGAAGATTGGAAAAACTTTACCTGGTCTGATGAGTCTCGATTTCTGCTGCGACATTCGGATGGTAGGATCAGATTTTGGCATCAACAACATGAAAGCATGGATCCATCCTGCCTTGTATCAACGGTTCAGGCTGGTGGTGGTAGTGTCATGGTGTTGGAAATATTTTCTTGGCACTCTTTGGGCCCCTTGGTACCAATTGAGCATCGTTGCAACGCCACAGCCTACCTGAGTATTGTTGCTGACCATGTCCATCCCTTTATGACAACAATGTACCCAACATCTGATGGCTACTTTCAGCAGGATAATGCGCCATGTCATAAAGCTGGAATCATCTCAGACTGGTTTCTTAAACATGACAATGAGTTCACTCTACTCAAATGGCCTCCACAGTCACCAGATCTCAATCCAATAGAGCATCTTCGGGATGTGGTGGAACGGGAGATTCGCATCATGGATGTGCAGCCGACAAATCTGCGGCAACTGTGTGATGCCATCACGTCAATATGGACCAAAATCTCTGAGGAATGCTTCCAGCACCTTGTTGAATCTATGCCACGAAGAATTGAGGCAGTTCTGAAGGCAAAAGGGGGTCCAACCCGTTACTAGCATGGTGTACCTAATAAAGTGGCCGGTGAGTGTATATATATATATATATATTTTTTTTTATATATATATATATATATGTGTGTAAATATATACAGGCGGCCCCCTATTGGCAATTTACTGTACTTTAGTCAAAGGCTACAATATACAGCTATAACAGTTATCAAATGTGTCTGCAATGAAGCTTTATTGTTAATCCTGGTTTTTATGATAACCAAACATTTTTAAAATCCAGTTGTCACAGAGACCAAAACATATTTGGCTGGGGTTACAATTATAAAGCATACAGTTCAGACTTACATACAAATTCAACTTAAGAACAAACCTACAGAACCTATCCTGTACGTAACCCGGGGACTGCCTTTAGTATATATTTTTTTTACTTTATTTTTGTTCTTTTACAAGTTTTCCCCTGTAACTGAGACATCTATAAGAACCCCAGAGGAAAATGACCACCTGTGACTGGGGATTCTGATCAGAGCTGGACTGAGTCTAATTAGACCCAGCAGCTGTCATTAACCCCTTTAGTCTCTGCAGTCAAGTGACCGCTGAGTTTATAGAGCCGACAGCAGCCTGGCTCTGCTCCTCCGTGCATCGCTGCTGTGAACAGCGGAGAAGGGAGAAGCAGTATTAAACCACATCTCCCTTCTCCCTAGGGTCTCCGGGTGTCTCTGACACTAGGAGAATCGGTCCTGCTCCTGCAGCTAGCGTGTGAGCAGTAGAAAACTGCAGCAACCTCTAAAGACTTCTAAAGTCAGCGGGCGGTCCAAGAGGAGTTAAAACATATGATTTGGTGGTTTGCACAAAAATGTGAAAAATCACACATTATATGCCTCATAACATCCTAAAAGAATTTGAGGATGCTTATAAACCATGCCAACATAGTCATACCACTCAAATAACTTAATTAAAATATCTTGTTGAATTTCAATCTGCCAGGAAAGCTAAAAATTGTGAACTTTTTCAATATTGCTGTCAAAATTTCATTTTTTCATAACTAAAAGTAAATGATACCACCCAAAATTTCGACAAAAATTTTCAGAATTTTTAAGAAGATTTTAGAATTAAATCTTTTTTGGGATCAGTTTAGTTTTTATTGAGATTTGAAATATGAATCGGTCCATTTTAAAAACTGCATACCTCACAGCTTTTACGCAGCTTGTTAACCCTTTGAGAGCTTTGATAGTTTATACGGTCGAAAAAAGACACTTGTCCATCAAGTTAACCAAGGAAGGGAAGGGATTAGATGAGGATGGGATTTAGGGGAAATAATTCTATATAACATAGCCATCAATGTTATTTACGTGTAAAAAAGCATCTAGACCCTTCTTGAATCTCTTTGCTGTCCCTGCTGTGACGAGCGCCTGAGGCAGGCTATTCCACAGATTGACAGTTCTCATAGTGAAAAAGCCCTGTCGCCTCTGGTGATTAAACCTTGATTTCTCCAGACGGACAAAGTGCCCTCTCGTCTTTAGATTTGATTTAAAACAATTTACTACCATATTTTTTGTATGGACCATTCATATATTTATATAAATTAATCATGTCCCCTCATAGTCGTCTCTTTTCCAGACTAAATAAATCTACCGTATATACCGGTGTATAAGACGACTTTTGAAGACAGAAAAATCTTCTGTCTTCTCTGGGGTCGTCTTATACGCGGGTAATCGTCTTATACGATAGCCTTTGCATATTGCAGCAAAGGCTCACCGGTAACACCTGCGATCGGTGCTAGCACCGATCGCGGGTGTTTGCACAGCGATGGCTGCCGGCAGCCTCAAAAAGACATCGGGGCGCATACTCACCCTCCGTTGGCCCTGATGTCCACGCGGCTCGTCTTCCGCGCCGTCTTTTTTCTTCTGCTGGGCACCGCCATGCTTTTACCCGGGGCGGCGCCTAGTATGACGTCAGCAGCGGCGCGTCATACTAGGCGCCTGCTGGGGAAGATCAATGGCGGCGCCCGGCAGAAGAAAGAAGACGGCGCGGAACACTAAAGACGAGCCGCGCGGACATCGGGGGAGCAGCGCAGCACATCGGGGCCACCGGAGGGTGAGTATATAAGTTTTTTTTTTTAATGCTGGGCTGTGCTGTATACTACTGGGGGCAGTGCTGTATACTACTGGGGGAAGTGCTGTATACTACTGGGGGCAGTGCTGTATACTACTGGGGGCTGTGCTGTATACTACTGGGGGCAGTGCTGTATACTACTGGGGACTGTGCTGTATACTACTGGGGGCTGTGCTGTATACTACTGGGGGCTGTGTTGTATACTACTGGGGGCAGTGCTGTATACTACTGGGGGCTGTGCTGTATACTACTGGGGGCTGTGCTGTATACTACTGGGGGCTGTGCTGTAATAGTAATGTTGTTGTTGTATGCCTTATGTTTATGAGCGACAGTTTTCCTGCTATATACCTGCATGTCATAAGAATTTACATTAAAAAAAGGACCATGTTAAATTCAAATCTGTTTTTTTTTTAAATTTTTAACGGTGTTTTGTATGCGTTGGAAAAGGGGTAGTCTTATACGGTGAATATATCTTAAACTCTATATTTTAAACAGGAAAGTAGGGGATCGTCTTATACACCAGGTCGTCTTATACACCGGAATATACGGTAGTTGTTTTAATCTTTCCTCATAACTAAGACCCTCCATATCTCTTATCATTTTTGTGGCTCTACGTTGAACCCTCTCCAGCTCCAGGACATCCTTTTTATGGAACGGTGCCCAGAACTGGACAGCATATTCCAGGTGAGGCCAAACCAATTCCTTGTACAGTGGTAATATTACATCCCTATCATGAGAGTACACACCACTTTTGATACATGACAAGATTCTACTGGCTTTAGAGGCAGCTGATTGACATTGCATGCTGTTATTCAATTTATGATCTACTAGTACCCCCAGGTCCTTCTCAACAAGGGACTCTCCCAGATTTACTCCCCCAAGGACATATTTTGCCTTTGGATTATTAGCCCCCAGGTGCATAACCTTACATTTATCCACATTGAACCTCTTTTGCCAAGTGGACGACCAAACACTCAGTTTATCCAAGTCACCCTGCAGCCTATGAGCATCCTCCATAGACTGTATTATACTACACAGCTTGGTGTCTGCAAAAATAGACATGGTGCTATTAATTCCTACCTCTATATCATTAATAAATATATTAAATAGTAGTGGGCCAAGCACAGAACCCTGAGGTACACCACTTCTAACTGATGACCATTCCGAGTAGGAATCATTGACCACAACTCTCTGGATACAATCCTTCAGCCAGTTCTCAATCCAATTGCAAATAATTTCTGACAAACAAATATACCTTCTTTTACCCATTAGGCGTCTGTGAGGGACAGTGTCAAATGCCTTTGCAAAGTCCAAGAACACAATATCCACAGCAGCTCCTCCATCCAGGCATCTGCACACCTCTTCATAGTAGTAGATCAGGTTAGTTTGACAACTTCTATTCTTAGTAAACCCATGCTGGCTGTCACTTATTATACTATTTGATGTCACATACTCCAGTAAAAAGTCTTTTACTAACCCTTCCAATATTTTTCCCACAATAGAAGGAAGCCCCATTTTCAGAATGCAGGGGTCCAACCTGTTCTGAACCAGATATACTTCAAAAATTTCTGGGGATTTGTTTTGCTATCTTTAGCCACCTGCCTTTCATTTTGTATTTTGGCTGATTTGATTTCCTTTTTACAGATTTTGGTAAGTTTTTTTGTAATGACCCAGGATAGATTTGAATTTCTCCCATTTAAGATTAGTATCATCATTTGACAGTATTTGATCCTAGTCTATATCCTGTAGTGCAGCCCTGAATTTCTGAAAATTAGCCCTCTTAAAATTCAAAGTTTTTGATTTTTCCACCTGTTTCTACATTTTACAGTTTAAGAGGAAAATAATTATATTATGATCGCTGTTCCCAAGGGGTTCCCGGATACTGACATTTTGGACAATCTCCTCATTGTTAGAAATCACAAGGTCCAACAATGCGTCACCTCTTCTGGGATCTTCTACGGGCTGCACCATAAAATTATCCTGAAGAAAGTTGATAAAATGTCTCCCCTTCACAGACGAAGAAGAGCCCTGACCCCAATTTATATTTGGAAAGTTAAAGTCTCCCAGTATCACTACGGTCCCTCCTGTGCAGCCCGTTCCATCTGCTTAAATAGGTGACCCTCTATTTCCTCAGGGATGTTAGGGGGTCTATAAATTACACCAGAAATAATTTTCTCAAAGCTCTTCTGGCTTTGAATTTCAACCCACAAAGTTTCAGCCTCCTCACACTCTGAGACCACTGACTCATTCACAATCGCTTTTAAGTCTCTTCTGACATACAGACATACACCACCTCCTCTCCTATTTGCCCTGTCTTTCCTAAAGAGTGTAAAACCTGGAATATTGACACCCCGATCATGTGATGCCTCGAGCCATGTCTCTGCTACACCAACTGTTCCTCTAATACCAGAGCCTCAAGCTCACCCATTTTGCCTGTGATACTTCTGGCATTTGTGAACATACACTTTAATTTTCCACAGTTATTTATCCTATTTAAAGTAATTTTACCAACACAGATATCTTAACCACTGTTTTGCAACTTGTGGATCTCCTTATCCACTACATTAGTCCCCCATACACCGCCCACCTCACCACTCACGAACATAACCTGCCCCCTCTCTGACCTGTCTACCACTTTAGTGTCTTCCTTTTCCTCCTCCCCCGATCCTTGTTTAAATACTCCGCCACCCCTGCTAGGATCTTCTCCCCCAGCACAGCAGCCCCCCTTCCATTTAGGTGCAAGTTATCTGCGGAAAACAGATTGCACCCCAATGAAAAGTCAGCCCGGTGCTCTAAGAACCAAAATCCCTCTGCTCTACACCAGGATCTGAGCCATGCATTTAACTCCCTGAGCTCCCTCTGTCTGCTCTGTGTAGCGCATGGCACAGGTAGAATTCCAGAGAATACTACCTTGGAGGTCCTTCCCTTAAGCTTTGAACCTAATTCTTTAAAATTATTCTTCGGGCTCCTCCACCTACCATCTATTCTGTCATTGGTACCAACATGGACCACGACAGCTGGGTCATCCCCAGCCCCTCCCAGTAATTTATCCACCCTTTCCAACACATGCTGAACTCTGGCACCAGGGAGACAGGAAACCATTCGGTTGAGGCGATCTTGGGGACAAATTATTTTATCCTTCTTCCTGATTATAGAGTCCCCTACAACCTCTAGCTGCCTTGGCTTACCTGCACTCCCATCCACCCTACTACTAGCTGGTCTGCTCCCCCGGCTGTAAGGGAGAGCAGGATCCGCTAGGGCTTCCATTTCTGACACTAAAGTCCTTACATCATTGCATAATTTTACAATTTTTCTTGGATGTTCAGAGTCAGAATTGGCCTTCCTTTTCTTTGACCCTTTTCTACCCCCTCTATTTACAGTAACCCAGTTACCCTCCTGGCCCTGCTGGCTTTCCTCTCCACCCTCCACTTCTACCCCCCTTATTGCTTGCTCAGTGAGCAGCATACTCCTCTCAAGATTGTCGATTGCTTGCAGCCGTGCAATATCTTCCTCCAGATCTCTAACACGAACTTCCAGTAGAAAAATATGGGCACATCTGTCACAGCGGTATTCACCCTGGAACTGCTGCTCCAGCAGTGTATACATGCGGCAGAGTGTTCACTGGAGCATACCACCAATCTTGCTAGCCATATCCTAGTTACAAAACTGTGATGAGTATATAAATCAAGAGATATAAAAGATTACTTACAGTTCTGTGGACTTCTCTTTTTTCAACGCCACTTATGTTCACAAGCCAAAATTGAGCAAGCTCAAAAGTGAGTTGCTAGACCTTAATTTATCAGGTGTGAACACTAAACCCTCCTCCCAATTAGCAGACCAGGCAAGGAAAGGAAAAAAAAAGCTATTTAAATTGTGACACTAAGAAAAGTGCCTTGCTATAACCTATATACTCAGTCCACAATCACCCAAACCACAGATTCACTCTTAGCACACACAGAAATCCGCTTTTTTCAACTCCACTTATGTTCACAAGCCAAAATTGAGCAAGCTCAAAAGTGAGTTGCTAGACCTTAATTTATCAGGTGTGAACACTAAACCCTCCTCCAAATTAGCAGACCAGGCAAATAAAAGAAAAAAGAAAAAAAAAATTACATTTTGACACTAAGAAAAGTGCTTTGTAGAGATGAGCGAACACTAAAATGCTCGGGTACTCGTTATTCGAGACGAACTTTTCCCGATGCTCGAGTGCTCGTCTCGAATAACGAACCCCATTGAAGTCAATGGGAGACTCGAGCATTTTTCAAGGGGACCAAGGCTCTGCACAGGGAAGCTTGGCCAAACACCTGGGAACCTCAGAAAAGGATGGAAACACCACGGAAATGGACAGGAAACAGCAGGGGCAGCATGCATGGATGCCTCTGAGGCTGCATAATCGCACCATTATGCCAAAATTATGGGCAACAGCATGGCCATGACAGAGTGACAGAATGAAGCTAGATAGCATCTAAAACATCCAATAATTGACCCTGACACTATAGGGGACGGCATGCAGAGGCAGCGGCAGCAGGCTAGAGAGTGTCATGGCGACATACCCTAAATGGACTCAGGCTTCAAACCAATGGGTGGCAGAGAGGAACCAAAGGAGGTGAGCAAGAAGCGCTCAAATAATATCGGTACATGATAAAAGTTTGCCAGTATATTTTGTGGATTACACAGCAGGGTGGCGACAAAGTTAACATGGAAGCCATGAAAACAACCCAAAATTCTGCCTGACACAGCTCGTTTGATAAGGGGACGATGTATGGAGGCAGTGAACTAGTAGTAGATTAAAGGTGCTGCAGTTAAAACTATGTTAGTTGGATCTTGGCATGGAGCTGGCGCTCCGCTGCCAGGCGAGCTTTCGCCAATCCAAGCCCCTGTCTCTAGGCTACTCCCCAAACAGCACTTCTAAGAACCTTTTGTATAAGATCAAGTGTAGTAGCGTTCTTATAAGTTTAGGATATGCCGGGTGAGGGGAATGTAAACAGATGCGCAAGAAGCGCTGAAATAATATCCCTAAATGGTAAAAGTTTGCAAGTATATTTTGGGGATTACACAGCAGGGTGGCGACAAAGTTAACAACTTTGATGTGGAATGCCCTGTAATAGCTCTTGGGCGGTGTGCCTTTTATCGCCTAGGCTCAGCAGTTTCAGCACCGCCTGCTGTCGCTTAGCGACGGCACTGCTGCTGTGCCTAGAGCTACCGACTGATGGCGCCATGCCCACGGATGGTAATTCGGAGGAGGAGGAGGTGGAGGAGGGGTGGGAGGAGATATAGTAGGCCTTTGAGACCTGGACCGAGGTAGGCCCCGCAATTCTCTGCGTCGGCAGTATATGACCAGCCCCAGGGTCAGACTCGGTCCCAGCCTGCACCAAGTTAAGTGTAGTAGCGTTCTTATAAGTTTGGGATATGGCGGGTGAGGGGAATGTAAACAGATGCGCAAGAAGCGCATGATGCGCATGGAGCTGGCGTTCCGCTGCCAGGCGAGCTTTCGCCAATCCAAGCCCCTGTCTCTAGGCTACTCCCCAAACAGCACTTCTAAGAACCTTTTGTATAAGATCAAGTGTAGTAGCGTTCTTATAAGTTTAGGATATGCCGGGTGAGGGGAATGTAAACAGATGCGCAAGAAGCGCTGAAATAATATCCCTAAATGGTAAAAGTTTGCCAGTATATTTTGGGGATTACACAGCAGGGTGGCGACAAAGTTAACAACTTTGATGTGGAATCCATGAAAACAACCCAAATTTCTGCCTGACACACCTCGTTTGATAAAGGGACGATGTATGGAGGCAGCTATATGGACGACTTTTGGAGGTAGCAATGGAGACAACGTGTGGAGGCTGCTATGGAGACAATTTAATTTGGATAGTGCCTGTATGTGGCAGTCCCAAACATTTTTCAAACCAGAGGAGCAGGTAGGTGGCCCTCCAGTAAAATGGGATAGATTGAGTGCCTGTATGTGGCAGTCCCAAAAATGTTTCAAACCAGAGGAGCAGGTAGGTGGCCCTCCAGTAAAATGGAATAGATTGAGTGCCTGTATGTGGCAGTCCCAAAAATTGTTCAAACCAGAGGAGCAGGTAGGTGGCCCTGCAGTAAAATGGAATAGATTGAGTGCCTGTATGTGGCAGTCCCAAAAATTGTTCAAACCAGAGGAGCAGGTAGGTGGCCCTGCAGTAAAATGGAATAGATTGAGTGCCTGTATGTGGCAGTCCCAAAAATGTTTCAAACCAGAGGAGCAGGTAGGTGGCCCTCCAGTAAAATGGGATAGATTGAGTGCCTGTATGTGGCAGTCCCAAAAATGTTTCAAACCAGAGGAGCAGGTAGGTGGCCCTCCAGTAAAATGGAATAGATTGAGTGCCTGTATGTGGCAGTCCCAAAAATTGTTCAAACCAGAGGAGCAGGTAGGTGGCCCTGCAGTAAAATGGAATAGATTGAGCGCCTGTATGTGGCAGTCCCAAAAATTGTTCAAACCAGAGGAGCAGGTAGGTGGCCCTGCAGTAAAATGGAATAGATTGAGTGCCTGTATGTGGCAGTCCCAAAAATGTTTCAAACCAGAGGAGCAGGTAGGTGGCCCTCCAGTAAAATGGGATAGATTGAGTGCCTGTATGTGGCAGTCCCAAAAATGTTTCAAACCAGAGGAGCAGGTAGGTGGCCCTCCAGTAAAATGGAATAGATTGAGTGCCTGTATGTGGCAGTCCCAAAAATTGTTCAAACCAGAGGAGCAGGTAGGTGGCCCTGCAGTAAAATGGAATAGATTGAGTGCCTGTATGTGGCAGTCCCAAAAATTGTTCAAACCAGAGGAGCAGGTAGGTGGCCCTGCAGTAAAATGGAATAGATTGAGTGCCTGTATGTGGCAGTCCCAAAAATGTTTCAAACCAGAGGAGCAGGTAGGTGGCCCTGCAGTAAAATGGAATAGATTGAGTGCCTGTATGTGGCAGTCCCAAAAATTGTTCAAACCAGAGGAGCAGGTAGGTGGCCCTGCAGTAAAATGGAATAGATTGAGTGCCTGTATGTGGCAGTCCCAAAAATGTTTCAAACCAGAGGAGCAGGTAGGTGGCCCTCCAGTAAAATGGAATAGATTGAGTGCCTGTATGTGGCAGTCCCAAAAATTGTTCAAACCAGAGGAGCAGGTAGGTGGCCCTGCAGTAAAATGGAATAGATTGAGTGCCTGTATGTGGCAGTCCCAAAAATTTTTTAAAACAGAGGACCGGGTAGGTGGCCCTCCAGAAAAATGGAATAGATTGAGTGCCTGTATGTGGCACTCACAAAAATTGTTTCAAACAGAGGACCGGGTAGGTGGCCCTCCAGAAAAATTAAATGCATGAAGTACTATAGCAAGAGCCAGTGGGCCCTGTCAAAAAATAGCCAGTTTCCTCTGCTTTACTGTACAAAGAGGAGGAGAAGGAGGAAAATGAGGAGGAGGAGGAGGAGTGGATCAATTATTCAGGTTGAGCTTCCTTCACCTGGTGGAGATTGGAAATTCTGAGAAATCCAGCCTTTATTCATTTTAATAAGCGTCAGCCTGTCAGCGCTGTCAGTCGACAGGCGTGTACGCTTATCGGTGATGATGCCACCAGCTGCACTGAAAACCCGCTCGGACAAGACGCTAGCGGCAGGGCAGGCAAGAACCTCCAAGGCGTACAGCGCCAGTTCGTGCCACATGTCCAGCTTTGAAACCCAGTAGTTGTAGGGAGCTGTGTGATCATTTAGGACGATGGTATGGTCAGCTACGTACTCCCTCACCATCTTTCTGTAAAGATCAGCCCTACTCTGCCGAGACTGGGGACAGGTGACAGTGTCTTGCTGGGGTGACATAAAGCTGGCAAAAGCCTTGTAAAGCGTACCCTTGCCAGTGCTGGACAAGCTGCCTGCTCGCCTACTCTCCCTCGCTACTTGTCCCGCAGAACTACGCACTCTGCCGCTAGCGCTGTCAGAAGGGAAATACTGTTTCAGCTTGTGCACCAGGGCCTGCTGGTATTCATGCATTCTCACACTCCTTTCCTCTCCAGGGATGAGAGTGGGAAGATTTTGCTTGTACCGTGGGTCCAGGAGAGTGAACACCCAGTAATCGGTGCTGGAATAAATTCTTTGAACGCGAGGGTCACGGGATAGGCAGCCTAGCATGAAATCTGCCATATGCGCCAGAGTACCAACGCGTAAGAATTCACTCCCCTCACTGGCCTGACTGTCCATTTCCTCCTCCTCCAACTCCTCCAACTCCTCTTCTTCTGCCCATACACGCTGAACAGTGAAGGACTCAACAATGGTCCCCTCTTGTGTCTCGCCAACATTCTCCTCCTCTTCCTCCTCATCCTCCTCCACCTCCACCTCCTCCGATATGCGCTGAGAAACAGACCTCAGGGTGCTTTGGCTATCAACAAGGGAATATTCTTCCCCCGTCTCTTGTGACGAGCGCAAAGCTTCCGACTTCATGCTGACCAGAGAGTTTTTCAACAGGCCAAGCAGCGGGATGGTGAGGCTGATGATGGCGGCATCGCCACTGACCATCTGTGTTGACTCCTCAAAGTTACTCAGCACCTGACAGATATCAGACATCCACGTCCACTCCTCATTGTAGACTTGAGGAAGCTGACTGACCTGACTACCAGTTCTGGTGGAAGTTGACATCTGGCAGTCTACAATCGCTCTGCGCTGCTGGTAAACTCTGGATAACATGGTCAGTGTTGAATTCCACCTCGTGGGCACGTCGCACAACAGTCGGTGAGCGGGCAGTTGGAGGCGGCGCTGCGCTGCCCTGAGAGTGGCAGCATCTGGGCTGGACTTCCTGAAATGCGCACAGATGCGGCGCACCTTCGTGAGCAAATCAGACAGATTGGGGTATGTCTTGAGGAAACGCTGCACTATCAGATTTAACACATGGGCCAGGCATGGCACATGTGTCAGTCTGCCGAGTTGCAGAGCCACCACCAGGTTACGGCCGTTGTCACACACAACCATTCCCGGCTTGAGGTTCAGCGGTGCCAGCCACAGATCAGTCTGCGCCGTGATGCCCTGTAATAGCTCTTGGGCGGTGTGCCTTTTGTCGCCTAGGCTCAGCAGTTTGAGCACCGCCTGCTGTCGCTTAGCGACGGCACTGCTGCTGTGCCTAGAGCTACCGACTGATGGCGCCGTGCCCACGGATGGTAGTTCGGAGGAGGAGGTGGAGGAGGGGTGGGAGGAGGAGGAGGCATAGTAGGCCTGAAACACCTGGACCGAGGTAGGCCCCGCAATCCTCGGCGTCGGCAGTATATGAGCAGCCCCAGGGTCAGACTCGGTCCCAGCCTCCACCAAGTTAACCCAATGTGCCGTCAGCGATATATAGTGGCCCTGCCCGGCAGCACTCGTCCACGTGTCCGTGGTCAGGTGGACCTTGTCAGAAACGGCGTTGGTCAGGGCACGGATGATGTTGTCTGACACGTGCTGGTGCAGGGCTGGGACGGCACATCGGGAAAAGTAGTGGCGGCTGGGGACCGAATACCGAGGGGCGGCCGCCGCCATGAGGTTGCGAAAGGCCTCGGTCTCTACTAGCCTATAGGGCAGCATCTCCAGGCTAAGCAATCTGGAGATGTGCACATTAAGGGCTTGGGCGTGCGGGTGGGTTGCACTATATTTGCGTTTCCGCTCCAGCGTCTGGGGTATGGAGAGCTGAACGCTGGTGGATGCTGTGGAGGATCGTGGAGGCGACGATGGGGTTTTTGTGCCAGGGTCCTGGGCAGGGGGCTGACTAGCAGCTGACACAGGGGAAGGAGCAGTGGTGTGCACGGCCGGAGGTGAACGGGCTTGTTGCCACTGAGTGGGGTGCTTAGCATTCATATGCCTGCGCATACTGGTGGTAGTTAAGCTAGTAGTGGTGGAACCCCTGCTGAGCCAGGTTTGGCAAATGTTGCACACCACAGTCCGTCGGTCATCCGGTGTTTCCTTAAAGAACCTCCACACTTCTGAAGATCTAGCCCTCGCCGCAAGAGCCCTCACCACGGGAGCTTCACTAGTTGACAGTGGCGCTGATGCACCAGCTCTGGCCCTGCCTCTCCGTCTGGCCCCACCACTGCCTCTTCTAACCTGTTCAGGTCGAGGACTCTCCTCCGTCTCAGAAGCACTGTGTTCACCCGGCCTCTCAACCCAGCTTGGGTCTGTCACCTCATCATCCTCCGATCCCTCAGTCTGCTCCCCCCTCGGACTTCCTGCCCTGACAACAACTTCCCCACTGTCTGACAACCGTGTCTCCTCATCGTCGGACACCTCTTTACACACTTCCACTACGTCAAGAAGGTCATCATCACCCACAGACTGTGACTGGTGGAAAACCTGGGCATCGGAAAATTGCTCAGCAGCAACCGGACAAGTGGTTTGTGACTGTGGGAAGGGTCCAGAAAACAGTTCCTCAGAGTATGCCGGTTCAAATGCCAAATTTTCCTGGGAGGGGGCAGACTGGGGAGGAGGAGGCTGAGGTGCAGGAGCTGGAGGAGTGGGGATTTCGGTGACATGGGTGGACTGCGTGGAAGACTGACTGGTGGTGGACAAATTGCTCGAAGCATTGTCAGCAATCCACGACATCACCTGTTCGCACTGTTCTGGCCTCAACAGTGCTCTACCACGAGTCCCAGTAACTTCAGACATGAACCTAGGGAGTGTAGCTCTGCGGCGTTCCCCTGCTCCCTCATCAGCAGGTGGTGTCTCACCCCGCCCAGGACCACGGCCTCTGACCCCTGCAGTAGTTGGACGCCCACGTCCCCGCCCTCGTCCTCTACCCCTAGCCCTCGGGTTAAACATTTTTAAAATGAGAGTTATAACTTTTTTTTTTTTTTACTTCTTTTTGTTTTTTTTGGTGTTTTTTTGTGTTTTTTTTTTTTTTTTGTGTTTTTTGTTTTTTTTTGAGTTTTTAAAACCAAACAATCCTATCCTATTGCTATGGCTATTTTCTAGCCAAGTATCAAAGGAAGCACACTACTATGCCAGATGAGATGACACTGAGTTATTGCCTAATAGAAATCCAACCCCTACTGAATTTTGCCACTTCGGCCTTTGCTATGGATATGTGCGCCACTAAGCGCAGAACACAGCGGTCGCAAGTCTCACTACAAATTGCTCAGAATTGGCAAGTACATGCACTGCAGAAACTACAGCCACCAGCAGATCAACCAGAAATCAAATATATAGAACGCTACTGTAGGCTTCAAGAAGCTGTTTGTATTCTCCTATGGCTATTTTCTAGCCAAGTATCAAAGGAAGCACACTACTATGCCAGATGAGATGACACTGAGTTATTGCCTAATAGAAATCCAACCCCTACTGAATTTTGCCACTTCGGCCTTTGCTATGGATATGTGCGCCACTAAGCGCAGAACACAGCGGTCGCAAGTCTCACTACAAATTGCTCAGAATTGGCAAGTACATGCACTGCAGAAACTACAGCCACCAGCAGATCAACCAGAAATCAAATATATAGAACGCTACTGTAGGCTTCAAGAAGCTGTTTGTATTCTCCTATGGCTATTTTCTAGCCAAGTATCAAAGGAAGCACACTACTATGCCAGATGAGATGACACTGAGTTATTGCCTAATAGAAATCCAACCCCTACTGAATTTTGCCACTTCGGCCTTTGCTATGGATATGTGCGCCACTAAGCGCAGAACACAGCGGTCGCAAGTCTCACTACAAATTGCTCAGAATTGGCAAGTACATGCACTGCAGAAACTACAGCCACCAGCAGATCAACCAGAAATCAAATATATAGAACGCTACTGTAGGCTTCAAGAAGCTGTTTGTATTCTCCTATGGCTATTTTCTAGCCAAGTATCAAAGGAAGCACACTACTATGCCAGATGAGATGACACTGAGTTATTGCCTAATAGAAATCCAACCCCTACTGAATTTTGCCACTTCGGCCTTTGCTATGGATATGTGCGCCACTAAGCGCAGAACACAGCGGTCGCAAGTCTCACTACAAATTGCTCAGAATTGGCAAGTACATGCACTGCAGAAACTACAGCCACCAGCAGATCAACCAGAAATCAAATATATAGAACGCTACTGTAGGCTTCAAGAAGCTGTTTGTATTCTCCTATGGCTATTTTCTAGCCAAGTATCAAAGGAAGCACAGTACTATGCCAGATGAGATGACACTGAGTTATTGCCTAATAGAAATCCAACCCCTACTGAATTTTGCCACTTCAGCCTTTGCTATGGATATGTGCGCCACTAAGCGCAGAACACAGCGGTCGCAAGTCTCACTACAAATTGCTCAGAATTGGCAAGTACATGCACTGCAGAAACTACAGCCACCAGCAGATCAACCAGAAATCAAATATATAGAACGCTACTGTAGGCTTCAAGAAGCTGTTTGTATTCTCCTATGGCTATTTTCTAGCCAAGTATCAAAGGAAGCACAGTACTATGCCAGATGAGATGACACTGAGTTATTGCCTAATAGAAATCCAACCCCTACTGAATTTTGCCACTTCAGCCTTTGCTATGGATATGTGCGCCACTAAGCGCAGAACACAGCGGTCGCAAGTCTCACTACAAATTGCTCAGAATTGGCAAGTACATGCACTGCAGAAACTACAGCCACCAGCAGATCAACCAGAAATCAAATATATAGAACGCTACTGTAGGCTTCAAGAAGCTGTTTGTATTCTCCTATGGCTATTTTCTAGCCAAGTATCAAAGGAAGCACAGTACTATGCCAGATGAGATGACACTGAGTTATTGCCTAATAGAAATCCAACCCCTACTGAATTTTCCCACTTCGGTCTTTGCTATGGATATGTGTGCCACTAAGAGCTAAACACAACGGTAGCAAGTCCCCCTGCTAATTCCTCACAAAATGGTAAAAGATGCAAATTAAAATAAAAAAAGTAGAACGTTATTGTAGCCCTAAGAAGGGCTGTTGGGTTCTTTGAGAATCACTCCTGCCTAACAGTAAGCTAATAGAACACCCTAACGCTTTCCCTGAGCAGCAGCAGCTCTCTCCCTAGCGGCATCCAGAGACAGAATGATCCGAGCAGCGCGGCCAGCGGCTAGTCTATCCCAGGGTCACCTGATCTGGCCAGCCAACCACTGCTATCGACGTGTAAGGGTACCACGTCATGCTGGGTGGAGTGCAGAGTCTCCTGGCTTGTGATTGGCTCTGTTTCTGGCCGCCAAAAAGCAAAACGGCGGGAGCTGCCATTTTCTCGAGCGGGCGAAGTATTCGTCCGAGTAACGAGCAGTTTCGAGTACCCTAATGCTCGACCGAGCATCAAGCTCGGACGAGCATGTTCGCTCATCTCTAGTGCTTTGCTATAACCTATATACTCAGTCCACAATCACCCAAACCACAGATTCACTCTTAGCACACACAGAAATCCCTTTTTTTTTTAACTCCACTTATGTTCACAAGCCACTTAGAAACACAAGCCAAAATTGAGCTTTTTAACCCCTTCCTGAAGATCGCCGTACTAGTACGGGCAGCTGGGTCCCGGTGCATGGAGAGGGCTCGCGGGCAGCAAAGGCTTACCGGTAACACTGGTAGCACCGATCGCGGGTGTTTTCACCCAAAGAATAAAGTAGACATGTCATTTGGGACGCAGAGTGAAAGCTGCAAAATCCAAGCCCCTTAAGAAAACGTCGCAAATGTGTTTTTTCCCCATTTTCACTGCATTTGGAATTTTTTTCCCGCTTCCCAGTACACGCCATGGAATATTAAATACCATCAATATGAAGTGCAATTTGTTACGCAGAAAATAAGCCACCACACAGCTCTTTATGTGGAAAAATAAAAAAGTTATAGATTTTTGAAGTTGGTGAGTGAAAAATGGAAGTGAAAAAACTAAAAAAGGCCAAGTCATTAAGGGGTTAATAATTATAACAAAATGGAAGTAAAATTTAGAAGGATCTTTCTCCCAAGTACAATAACACCCCATATCTGGATGTTACTGGCTGTATGGGCACTTCAGTGGGCCACTGAAGCACAGGAAGGCCATGCAGCAGCCGGTTTTGCCTTACAGAGCAATAAAGTATTTGTTTTTCCATTAATGCATACATATGAGGGCTTATTTTTGTCAGATGAGATGCTTTTTTTTAGTTATACTATTTTGGTTTGGCTGTCTTATTGATGAAAATGTAATAATTGACAATCCATGGTTACTGATAGTTACTCATGCCATGATTGCTATTTAACAGTGCCCACGGCCGTACATATATGGTGAGTGGCATTAAGGGGGTAGTTTAAAAATTCTTATTTTTCTTTTGTTTATATTTTTATGTTATAAATGTAACATGTAGGTTAAGGGAAGTGATTAAAACACAGTAATAAAACAAGATATGAATGATGTATTCGGTGAGGTCTTCCGCAGTGTTTATTTACATAGAAATAAACACAGCTGGTGAATTTTCATATGGATTTGGGAGAATTTGGGAGGATTGGGGAGAATAATCATAAGTGCTAGCAATAAGCTAACATTTGTGATTATTTCAGGGTCTTTTTTAGACTGACATGGTGCAGAGGCCCTGATATATATGCCCCATTGCCCCATTTGTAAAATCCTTATGCCTTGACAAACTTTGGCGCAGCTGCTAGGAATTCATTTCTTGGGTGAGCCTTTAACATAGACTGTGCAACACAATTTTGTCGATAAATGCAGTTTGTACGTTTGTTTTAATGCAACATCTGACAGAAGAAGGCACAAACACTTTAATAAATGTGGGCTTATGGTTTTTTTTTAAAAATATGCATGCTTATTTTAAGTATGATTATATACCAATTGTTTGTTTTTTATGCATACAATGTTTGACCTGATGAAGGGGACAGTACATCCTCGGAATACGCTGTCCACAAGAAATATTTTTCCAATTTCTAATCCTTTGTTCTAAAATGCTATTTTTCCTGCTGTACACTTAATGTTTTCACCACTTTTCCTTTAAAGTATGTAAAGTACTATGCAATGTCTAAAACTGTCTCAAAGGTTCAGTTTAGGAAAAATAAGCCTTAATATCAGTTTCACTACATCATTTTCTCTTCCATCTCAGGCAAATTTATAGCTTGAATAAACTTGTCAAGGAATACAAAAAGCATAACATGCCTTGTTACCCTCCATATCTAAAGCTTCGAATGTGAAACAATACAGGAACAAAATTGTGTAAATATGGTTTATTTTATGCTAAATATAAGGTTCTTCATTTTCCTTGTATTAATTAAAGCCTCTGTTATAGATAATAATTTTGTACTAAAGAATACAGATCTGTTATCTCTCCCTTGTAACATAGGACAGATGGCATCATTTTCAGACCTAGCTGTTTTGTAGTTAGGAAGCACAGAGTAAATTGGCCATAGCTAAAGATGTAATGGCGTATAATCATCTTACGTAATTGGATCACATTGTCCCTGCCATTATATTTCCTGACTCTTCCCATGCTGTTTCTCCTCCCTGTGTGGTCTGTCAGATATACATTTACTTAGGTAAATGAGTGCTTGGAAAAACTAAATGCCTTCTCTGATTGTGTTCTATCTACTTGGCTATAGGGAAAACATTAAACGATTCTTAATTACTATGTAATGTATTGCCATAAGATTAATGTGCAAGTCATGCCTATATTTTACCATTACCAAAATGAGTGACTGCATTAATGTCCATATTGGTTATGTTTACCTTTACCTGTGCTTGACCTTGTGCCTTTTTATTTGCATTCATATTGTCGGTTGCATTCAATGTTTGTCCCGTTTTTCATACAGAATAATGTATTGTGTATTTTTTCTTTAAGTTTTAGGAACTCTTAAAAATCTTTTTGTTTCAGTTTAAGAACTTGTCATTATTGTTGCAGTGTAGTATGGTTGAATTAAAATCAATGGGGCTTATTTACTAAGGGCCGCGCTGCTCACTTTGGGTTTTGCGCGGCTTTGACAGGTATTTAACAGGTGTCTGCACTGGTATTGTGTCGCACGCGATCGGTTTTGTCGCAATTGCGCTGCTTCCATGCTACAGAAATTGGGGGGCTGGCCATTGGATGATCCTAATTTGGACTGAGCGCGGGATTTAACTTTCAAATTGTGTCGCAAGGCAATGCACTTACATGCACCAGGAAGAAGATGGTAAACTCCGTCGGACCTGAGTGGGGAAGCAACACATGCAAGATATCGGCCGCACGGTCTTAGTGAATCACGGCACAGTGTATTGTCGTTGGACAATGCACTTTCGGTGAACTCCAAGGAAAGGGTAAGTAAATGTGCTCCATTGTGTGAGAAGATGACAGCTCTCTACACTCTCTGCTCTCCTGACAGATCAAGCAGACTCTATCAGCTCCATGGCAGTGTAAAAACAATTAAGAATTAAAGAATTTTGTTTTGTCTTTTTAGGTTTGTTGCAATACAATTTATGCTTATTTAAATGCTCTGTGTAGTTGTGGAGACTCTGGAGGGGATCTATTAAGACTGGCGTGCATCCAATTATCTATTAAGACTGACCTGCAAGTGCACTTCCCCCCTCTGGGGCAAAGTGGCCCTAATCTACTAGTAGTTATTTACTAGCCTCTTGATAAATCAGACCTAACCTGTTTTAAGAACAGGCACAATAAACCTTACCCCCCCTACTGTGCCGTTGTTGACAAGTGCAGCTAATCTGGTAAGGACAGGGAGAAGACTTCCTGTCTGCTCAGGCTGCGATTTGAGTCAATAGAGGGAGGTGTGGTTCACTGACCGCCTGGGAGAAAACTTGACCTTTCTTTTTAGATGTTGACTTGGGGACCCTTTGCCAGCAGGTATTACTGGTTAAATTACCCACTTCCCAATTTTTTAACTGTCTGTGAAAAAGCTGATGTTTGAATCATGAAATTCAGTGGGGGAGGGGAGGGAGAAACCTATACCAGGTGGTACCTGATATAGATTTAATCCTAACACATGACGCCCAAATGGCCCACCAGATAAATAAATCTTACCTGGCTGCTGGCTATCTGGCTGCTGGCGTCACTCCGTTCTATGGATGGGCACAGGCGGCGGATGATGACGACACGCCCCATTTGTCTCTGAGTAGAGCTGCGGCTCTTCCGTGAGAAGAAGGGATTCGCGCGCCGGGGGAGCATCCTGCCTGGAGGTAAGGTTCAGTTTTATTATTTTTAATGTACATATATTAATTAAATGTGGCTAATAAGGGTAAGGGCCGAATACTGATATAACGGGGTAGGGGTGTGGGGGGGGGGGGGTTCTGTATATATTTATATGCAGGCAGAATCATTTTATACTGAGGAGAGCTGTATGTATTATATGGGGCCAGAATCATTTTATACTGGGGGGGCTGTAAGTATTATATGGGGCTAGAGTCATCTGTACTGAGGGGGGGCTTTATATATTTATATGGGGCCAGATTCCAGCTGGGAGGGCTGTATATGGGATACGGTATATTAGTAAGCTGGGGGGGGGGCTGTATATGGGATACAGTATACTACTAAGCTGGGGGCTGTATATGGGATACGGTATAATACTAAGCTGGGGGGGCTGTATATAGGATACAGTATATTACTAAGCTGGCGAGGCTGTTTATGGGATACAGTATATTACTAAGCTGGGAGGCTGTATGCGTGGTACAGTATGTTACTAAAATGGGAGGCTGTATATGGGATACAGTATATTACTAAGCTGGGAGGCTGTATATGGGATACAGTATATTACTAAAATGGTAGGCTGTATATGGGATACAGTATATTACTAAGCTGGGAGGCTGTATATGGAATACAGTATATTACCAAGCTCTGGGGGCTGTATATGGGATACAGTATGTTACTAAGCTGGGATGCTGTATGTGTGATACAGTATATTACTAAGCTGGGGGGCAGTATATGGGGTACAGTATATTGCTAAGCTGGGAGGCTGTATATGGGATCCAGTATATTACTAAGCTGGAGGGCAGTATATAGGATACAGTATATTACTAAGCTGGGAGGCTGTATATGGGATACAGTATATTACTAAGCTGGGAGGGCTGTATATTGGATACAGTATATTACTAAGGCTACATTCACACACATGTATGGGGGACGTATATACGGCCAATGTATATAAGGCCGATATACGTCCCCCATACACTTCTATGGGCTCACGGCCCTGTACATGTCCTATCTTTTCCCGTGATACGGCGCCGTGCGCTGTATCTTCCAATGGAGAGGGGCGGGGTAATTATAACGTAATTATAGGGTGGGAAATTTAGTTATAGAATACAATAGATTACTTTGCATCATGTAAACCAAATGTTGGGGGTTCTGTATTAATACATTAGTGGTGTTGCATATTGATTGGTGTGCTGTGCATGCTATAATTCCAGTAGAATATATAGCAGATTAAAGTTGAAACTGTGCATTTATTCCAGAAAAACAAGAATATCAAACAAAACATCAAATAAGATCATTGCCTGTCCGGTTCTAACTATACACTTGGCGGCCCTCACTAGCCACTGGAGGGCTTCTCCCTGCCAGCATGGAAAATATGTTCAGTAACCCTGTGTCACTCATATATGGCTCTCACACAGTCCAGCTTCTGTGTCTCCAGGTAGAGAGCCTCTTCTGACTGCTCCACACCCTTCTTTAAGGGATTGCACACCTGTTGCATTGTTAGACCCATTGTAATGTGGAAGCTTTGGTCTGGAGTGGTGATCATACTTCTGTCTCCACTCCAGCAATTAGAGTCCTGTACCAGGTCTTCTAATAGACCAACAGATGCAAAACAGCTTCCAGTTAGACCCAATTCACATTCTGGTAGAGGTATATATTATTTAGGAGCAGAGTGTTATTACCCAGGATGCTTCATACTCTAAGTGACTGTGGTATTTTTAGGGACGCCGGGTGGAGATGTGCTGCACAGAGCTGAAGACATCTGGCCGTGAACTCATCATTGATTGGAACACCCGGAATAAAGTCTTCCTGATAGAAGAGATTGTCATCTATAAGGTACTAGATGCCACTTATGACTCTCGGAACCTGTAGTCAGCCCCACAGTGTCAATGAGCCTGCCTGTGGGGATGTTAATCGTTAGTAAAGTTTTCAGTATTTAGCAGAGTTCGGGCAATGTAACAGGAGTGTGGGGGGGGGGGGAGCATTGTAATATTCGCCTCAGGCAGCAAATATGCTAGAATTGGCCCTGTGTGTGCCATATTTATCTTTGTAGGTCAAATGTTTGTTCAACTTGTGAGACTTTTGGGCCCTGAAATTCTCCCATTCTTGCAAAAGTGAGACTAAACAGGCAACTCATTACATGTATCATGAAGAACTTAAACGTAAAATACATTGCAATGATTATGTAGGCTAAATTCAGGAAACTTGAAAAAGTGACAGCTGAAAAACTATGATACATATCCCCCAATAAGTAGCATTTGTTCTTATAAGTTCATGCGTCACCACTGTGCATGCCCTTATTAATGTTTTACATATTTGCAACAAATAAACGGATGTCACAGATTTAATAATGAGTTAAAGAGCAACAAAACAAAAACAACCTCCTCATTCCGTAAAAAAATATTTTTTATACTTAAGGTGATTGATTTTTTTTTTGCTAAAAGCTGTTACAAAATGGGTTGAATAAACAGACACCAGACGATAAGTGCGTACAAATGTGCCATCAATGATCTACAGACCAATGCTCTTGTGAATCATGCTGAGGAAGAATATTGATCACTCATTGACATGTTTTTTCTCCTAACACAAGAGAAAAAACAATTAAACCTTATTTACCAAACTACTGGTACATATTTTACTGGATAGGTAATAAATGTATGATCACAGGGTGCTCCTGTCTTCAATTCAACGGTGTCTCTTCTCGGTCATAATTCATCTTTAGATCCTCATAAATCTATCTAGTCTACATCTCTAAATCTAAATTTAGCACCACTAGGTATTTGGCTCATTCAGAAGACCTTGATGCTTAATTGTCAGAAGCTTTTAGTAAAACTGCTAGTTCTCTTCCAAGAGAGATACCTGTAGACAAGGGTTTATTCAAAAACCTATTTTTATTTTATTATTAGCATATTAAGTTTACACTTAACATCTTGGATTAGGGAAGACAAGTATCACTAAGCATATCATGTGTTGTAATAAGAAAAAGAAAGCATTCTTGGATTCTAGGGTAACACCTGACAAATTCCATAAAAATTAGGGCAAACTGCCAAAGCACTGTGTGAAAAATTAAGTGCACTTTTACTATTACTATATATCCATACAGCTGGTCCATGACTTAAGGACACCCCTAGTTACGTACGGACCTCTCTGCCCAATGACCTCTGGTGAAGCTAAGTTATAGGTATTCCTTGTTCCCTTGGAAGCGACTCCTCCCACTGTCAGAGTGGAGGAGGAGAGAGGAGGTGTGGCAAGGTGTGGCTATAGCTCCTCCCACTCTGTGCCATCATAGCTCTTCCCACTCTATGATGTTATAGCTCCTCCCATTCTGTGACGAAGGGAAGGGATGTCATGGTTCCCCCCCACTATGCGACGTAATAGCTCCTCCCATTCTGTGACGGATGGAACTGACATCATGCTCCTCCCACTCCGTGACGTCATAGCTCATCCCACTCATTGACAGAGGGAAGTCCTCAGCCTATCAGCTTTCTGACTGAGTATGAGGGATGGCAGCATCAACTTTAAAAGTGTTAGAGAACCAGATTGTGGCGCCCATGCCACTACATCTAGCCACCATACTACTATAACTTGTATTATACGAGCCACTGCTCGTTTTTGATTCATTTTAACCCCTTGATGTGGAGCTTTTGCAGCCATACTTCATCAAGACTGCATAGTCCACTACATTACTTTATTCCCCAGATGAGTGCATCACACGACGTACGAAACGCATAGGGATTACATATTAGGGACTAACAGGGTCTGAAAGGGACAGTACTGGTACCGTCCTTGTCAGGACGGGAGCAATATTGCGGGGTCAGGATACAAAGCGATCTTGGGCTTAATAGGTCCTGCACCTCCGGACCAGTACCGCTCGACCAGGAGACGGTGCATCGAAGACTGGTGAGATCCACCCTATTATTCCTTACTGTCCGGATTAATGTTGGTCCGTGGTTTTGAGATGATGCACTGTGTCATATGCTATACAGGAATTCACTAAGGCACGGTGAGGTATTAATGGGGACCGTGCCAGACAAGACTTATTGGAGGTCTGAATGAGCTCCCTTTCTGATGTGTTTTTGCTGACTAGATGGTTGATGTGCATACTATTGTGGTTCACTGTGAACTTATTTTATCAGTAATTATTAAAAGTTATGTTTTACTTATGGTACTAGTACATTCTGGTGGATTTAGCCAACTAGGCAACCTTTTTCTGTCTTGTTCGGATTTAGAATTTTCATAAAAGCACACAATTTAGCTTGAAATGAAGAGAGCGGACGGTCGCACTTTCAGCGGCTGCTCTATTAATCTCTATGGTGCTGACGGAGATTGCTGGACGCCATACTCGGCAAATTCCATCAGTGCCATAGAGATGGATATTGTAGCACATGCACGACCAGCTGCTCTCTTCATCTCAACAACACTCCTGCAATTGGCTAATAAAGGAGGACTGATAAGAATATAAAGCTAAGGATAATCAAGTTAATTTTGCTAACGGTGATTATACAAACCATTAATTCAAGGGGGATTTCAAACCTAGCTTTTCCATTTTGGCTTCATTTTTGGTAAATTAAAATGATACAGTGGAATCTTTTGTCTTGTGTTAATCTTAGTCCAAGGACGTTATATTTTTCTTATAAACAAAATATCTGAAGAATTCAAAGATGGTGGACTTTCTTTTCTATATATAACTTTGACATAATAACAAAAGTAGCAGCTCTGCCATTTTTCCTGACCCATTTTGTCATGTGTTTGATTTATGACTTGCCTGAGCAGCTGAGAAAAGCATTTTGAGGGTCCATGTTATATAATACATTATTCTCATTCTTAACACCTTCATTCAGAGCTGAAATAAGATATGTATAATCAAGCCTATACCATAATATTAATCTTAAGTAAAGGGAAGCGACTGCTATGTGCCTATGAGAGACTCAGTCCTTGAGCATGTTAAGAAGGAATATTTGAATTGTAAGGATTTGTCAGCACATGAATGATGAACAGATTATTGTTACCAAAGATCTGTGTGCTGAGAGCATAAAATGAACCGTATTGCTGAAAATACAACAGTTGCATTTTCATTACCATAAATTACTTTGCCTCTGCTGCCCCTGAAAAGAGATTGCTTGTTCCTGAGAGTTATGATTAATTTTATGTTAGCTGTCGGCTCAAAAGTCTTGAAATAAGAGCTTAACACTTTCTGAAGGAGTCTCTAATAACACAGAATGAAACAGAACTGAATTGACAAATGAAATCTCCTCAGGCACTGTGTAAAATAAATGTAAGGGACATTGCAGCCTCACTAGAGAGCATTAGCCACTAATGGCTTTATCCCTTCACTACCAAGAGCCACTGTTGCGGCACAATTTCCTCTCCTCTGCTTATAATACAAGGTTAGAATACTACTTTACTGCTGATGCCTCATGGTAACAGGTATTTATTTACTGCATGGGCAAGAGTACCATCAAGAAGAAAGAGATTATTTATGATAGATAAGGCTTGATAGACAAAACTTCTTAAATTGAACTTTTATGATATCAGTTACCAAGAAAGAGTTAATAACACTACTGAGTATTGAGTGTAAAAGGGGTTGATGTCAGTGGTTTGCAAATAGAAAATACACAATTATTCTAATGCGCTCTAAATTTAAGTGGGCGCATGGATGGCTTGACTTCAAAGTCATCTAGTCCTGCATGTTCAGAGATTTCTTTTGCCTAAACTGGCAGGAAGTCATTTTCCACTTCCTGTGTTCGGCCCCGTCTTGAAATTTAAACAGCCTATGCCTCTGCCCTTCTATCAATTGTGACACAGAAGGGAACTTGCTTAGTTAATGAACTATTCATCCATGTTACAACAGTGACCGAAAGAAGTTACTTCCCACATAAGGATGGCAAACATCAGAGTTTACATAAGATCATCTCAGGCTCTTCAACCATGTGACTGAAGATGGAATCAGGCCCCCTGTTCAGATGCTTGCATGCAGTTTTATAAAACCCAAATCCATAGTAATTGGAAAAGAAAACAAAAGGATACCATTTGTCCTATGTAAAATTTTTTCACAGGCAGAGACTGTGGGTTCTAAGACTTAACCTCCTTCACAGTTGTCCCTGCCTGACTGCCTTGCCTACCCTGAGTTGTAGAGGACAATCAGTCAATGTTCCTTTCCTGCCACAAAATTCAAAACACATTGACAAAGAAAGTACAAACAGATAAGAAGAGTTGTCAAGACTGGGTCAGAACCAAAATGACTATTCAGTAAGAAGAAATCACACAGCAAAAGGATAGTCTGAATATAAGCAGTGTCAAGATAGCAGAATATACACTAACAGGGTACATAGCTAGCTTACTAAGTACTTTTGCTTTAGCAGGCAAGAAACCCAGAGCAGACAGAATTCTTATGTGATGTCCGAGTCCTATTCCAGGAGGTGATTGCTCCAACTCTGAAATCCAGACAAGACAAAATTTCAAGGGAATAATATGAGTGGAGGGAAATTCAGTCAGTAACTGCAGGTTAACTATAGCTGAACTGGAGCAGAGCTGCAGGGGACTGACAGGTGGGGTGTATTTCAATAAAGAAAGCCAAGGAAAAGAATACACACAAACAAAAAACAGCATGAAACAAACTGACATCTCAGTGCATCCTTAGCTATAACTTAAAAACAGAAGATAAAATAGGCACCGATGTAACGGCAGCATCAGGGACATGTGTATGTTTATTATAGAAAGACGTTTAATATAATCAAATCCTATTGCAATATATAATATTCATATTGTTTACTCAAACAATTTACAATTCACAGTGTAGATGTCGTCTTTAGGTAAATATTCAAATGGGGCTAGAACTTCCCTTACCAAACAGCAGTTACAAGTAACTGAGTAATGAATCATGCCATTTGCCTTAGCTGGAGTTGTAAAGTATTCAGACTTTGTAGAGCTAGTGTCAGCACAATGAAATTTCCTATTCCCAGCGACAAGATGTGAAAAGTGTTAGCACAATGAAGGCAGGAAAATATTGTGTGATGAATATGTTAGTCACTGCCAGCATGGAAGACTAAGAAAAATTAAGTCTTTAACCAATTAACTTAGCTTCAGGATGTGCATGGGAAAAATCACTGTAGCATCTGGCAGGTTTGAAGGTTCTATACATCAAGGTCATAACTAGCTAAAGTGCAGAGGGAGAGGTTTGTGGGAATATGTGATTTTACTATGGTTTTTACTATAAACTATTATTATGTATATAATTGAGATTAGTATGATGTATGATAAATTGTGCTCAAGAAGTGCTACAATTAAAGAAAATCGATTTATCATGCAAAAGAAAATAATAACATACCAGTACTAAATTCTTTATGATGGATTTAAGAAAATTTAATGATACTACTGGAAAATTATCAGGGTGGAAGCATCAGTTACAAAAAATGACATGTTCCGTAAACAGATCCCTTCACCTTTCCTGACATTTCTTATTACTATCTTTTATTTATTATTATTATTATATTATCCTCCAAAATCAAACCTATGATAGACATTTTGAATATTTATGAGGTTCTCAGAACATAGACTTTCTGTGAGGAGGGTGGCAAGAGGGCACAGGATAACAGATAGGACAGTGAGCCCTAAGCTGAGCCTCCCAAGATGTCACCTACATTTTTAAAAGGCAGCATAGTGGCTGAGTGAGTAGCACTTCTGCCTTGCAGAGCTGGAGCCCTGGGTTCTAGTCCCACCCAGGTCATCTGCAAAGAGTTTGTATGTTCTCTCCATGTTTGAGTGGGTTTCTTCCGGGTACTCCGGTTTCCTCCCACACTCCAAAACATACTGGTAGGTTGTTTAGATTGTGAGCCCCATGGGGACAGGGACCAATTTGTCATGCTTTGTGCAGCGCTGCGTAATCTGTGTAAGAATTATTATTAAAGAATTATTATTAATTGTGCTGCAAAATCAAGAACTTACATGCAACAGGAAGAGGTTCCCAGAACATAGGCTTTCTGGGAGTAGGGTGGCAAGAGGGCACAGGATGACAGGAAACCTCCAATAACGCTAGCAGACACTGCCGTGATGTACACTAGAAACTTCGGACCGCGCTGGAAGCGTTCTGATGTATTCATGAAGGGGGAGGTCCGAGGCGCTGTCTCTTACCCGGACCACCCTGCCCACTCCATAGGCCAGTACCGCCCTAATGAACGAACTGTGCTGGATTTAACTTTCAAATTGTGTTGTAAAATTAAGCACTTACATGCACCAGGAAGAAGAAGGTGAACTCCGTCTGACCTGAGCAGGTAAGTGACACATGAAAGATATTGCCCGCACGATCTTACTGAATTGTGGCAGAGTGCATTCTGGTCGGACAATGCACTTTGGGGAATGCGTCAGGACGGGTAAGTAAATGTGCCCCAATGCATTCTTCAAATGAGGTTCCCTTGTGGCTTTAGCGTCCATGGTTCCCAGTTTCATAGGTTCAGGCTCAGAGACAGGAGGGACAGATCTTATAGATGACAGAGGAATTAACACAGAGGGCTGATCAGACTCAGTTCTGGCCTTACATCTATCCATAATTCTGCATTCAATGCGGACTGCTAGAGCCATAGTTTGTTCCAAAGAGGGTTAACACCAATTCACAATGGCACAATGTTTTTACGAAATTCTATGCAAAACTCCTCAGCAGAGCGTCTGCCGTTTCGTACAGAAAGGAGTTAAGATTCCACATGTGCCACATTGTCTGGCTCAGCATAAATCGACTCCAAGGAACGAAAAAAACGTATCCAGGGAAGTCCACTCCTCTGCTCAAGGAGGATGTTTCAGGGCTCCGATGGGGTACTTGCTGCCAGAGGAACTTTATGTCTAAGGTCCTTCCTGGCTGTTCTTTGAACCCTGAGCCACTACCTGACCTGCTACATTAGTTTAGTATGCTGCCTATGCGGATGTCTTCAGCAAAAAGGAGGCTGAGACTCTCCCATCACATCGTTCATATGACTGTATGATTGATCTGATGCCTGGAGCTTCTCCTCATGGATAGATTTATCCTCTATCTCCACCAGAGACACTGGCCAGATCTGCCTATATCAAGGATAACCTAGAGAGGGGTTTATAAGGAATTCTTCTTCTCCAGCTGGAGCTGGGTTTTTCTTTGTATAGACGATGGATGGTTCTACTCGGCCTTGTATAGACTACCGTGGTTTGAATAAGATCACCATCAAGAACAAGTATCCCTCTCCTTGTCTTATCTCCGAACTCTTTGATGGGATCCATGGAGCTAAAGTCTTTTCTAAGTTGAAGTTGGATCTCTGAGGGGCCTACAACTTGATCTAAGTCCATGAAGGTGACCAGTGGAAGACCACATTCAACACCCGAGATGGTCACTACAAGTATCTGGTGATGTGTACGGTCTGTGTAATGCTCCTTCCCTGTCTTTTCACTTTTTCTCCAAGCTCTTCTCCTCTGCTGAAAGAAGCTATTCCATTGGGGATTTGGCCATCAAGTTAGGTCTGGAAGAGTGGAGACATCTTTTGGAGGGATCTATGTACCCTGTAATTATTTTAAACAGACAACTAGAATCTTACCTACCTGTAATCTGCACAGCATTTGAACCCTTGTCAAGCCAGATGGTCAATGTTCTTTCCCAGATTTGATTTTGGGCTTCATTTTCATCCTGCTGACAAAAACATTAAAGCAGTTGCTCTCTCCAGATCTTTTAAGACTATAAGTAAGGAAGAAGACCTCATTATCTCAGTGGCTCCGCTTCAGGTTAAAGACATCTCATCTGAAAAGACTTATGTTTGGTATGTTGATCCTATCCTAAGATCTAAGTTTGCTGGTCACTCCAGAACTCGTAAGACTCTAGAATTGAATTCAGGTAAATACTGGTGGTCTACACTTCCTAAGGATATACGAGAATATGTACAGTCATGGCTCTACAGGATAACTGGGCACAGCTACTTCCCTGGGCAGAAATTTCTTATAACAACCATACTAGTGAAACTACTGCTGCATCTCCATTGTTCACTGTTTACAGCCTACATCCTCATGTACCTCTTTCTGTACCAGTAAACTCTAAGGTTCCTGCAGCTTATGAGGTGTATGGTCCATTCTCGCACATTCGGCAGCAAACTAAATCCACTATTGTCAAGGCAGCAGTTTGTATGAAGAAGTACGTGGACAGAAAACAAAAATATCCATTTAAAGGTGCCCTCCTACAAGTTTGCTCCCAGATTCCGTAGGCCATTTGAGAAACCCCGTGTCTTACTAGCTCGTCTACCTCCGACCCTCAGGATTCCGAACTCTGGGCCCACTGGGCCCACCACAAGCGGCCTTGTGATCTTTCCGCAGAGAAGTCCAGATCCCCAGATGGGGATAAAAGGGTGTATACTGGAGAGCTCCAGGGCTAACTCACTAAGGCCCCTTCTACACTGGCGTTTTTCACGCGCGAGTTCTGCGCGTGCATTTGACGCGCAGAACTTGCATTGCACTCTGTCCCATTGTATTCAATGGGTCTTTCTTCATTTGCGTTGTTTTGCACGCGCGTGCTTGCGTTCGTTTGCACGCGCGTCAAAATCGCAGCATGCTCTATTTTTGCGATTCACGCGCATTTTTCACGCCCCATTCAAGTCTATGGGGACGTATCAAAAACGCATTGCACTCGCAAACATTGCAAGTGCAATGCGAGTGCAATGCGTTTTAAACGTAAGGGTTGCTAGGTGACCAGTATAACAGTATTTCCCCTGCTCGCGAACGATCATTTAATTAAAAAAACACAATGAAGAACAGTGAAGAATAGAATAAAAACAGTGAACACAGTGAACACAGTGAACACAGGATCATTTAAGATAAAAACACAGTGCAGAACACAGTGCAGAATAGATTACAGATGTTCGGCACATCTGCTTACTTGTCGGGAGATACGCGCGGAGCGGTGCGAACAAAATAGCATGTGAAGAACAATATATATGTGTGAAGAAGACATTGCAGATGTATGGAAACATCTGCAATGTGTTCTTTACACACATATATATTGTTCTTCACATGCTATTTTGTTCGCACCGCTCCGCGCGTATCTCCCGACAAGTAAGCAGATGTGCCGAACATCTGTAATCTATTCTGCACTGTGTTCTGCACTGTGTTTTTATCTTAAATGATCCTGTGTTCACTGTGTTCACTGTGTTCACTGTTTTTATTCTATTCTTCACTGTTCTTCACATCTGCTAACTTGTCGGGAGATAATATACGCGCGCGGAACAGTGAAGAATAGATCGCAGATGTTTGCAACTTATCAGAAGACATTATTTTTCAATTAAATAAAACATTTTATTCCCGAACCTTGGTCCCTTTGAAAAAGTCCCATTGACTTAAAAAAACGCGCGTGGAAAACGCACCGAAAACGCAAAAAAACGCGAACAAAAATGAAACAAAAACGCAGCAAAAACGTCAGTTTTTCACGCATTGCACCCTGACGTGAAACGCAACGCTAGTTTGCAAGAGGCCTTAGTGTGTGGCCCAGTCAAACTAGTTAAATAGCAAAGTGGGTTAAAAACCCGCTGCTTGTTACAGAGGGATGTTTTGGCACTGACATTATACTTCCCCACAAATATGTTCTGAAATGTCTTAATGTGATTTTTAATGGTGCACATAATTTCTAACTAATCTTTATTACATTTATACTCCTTTACAGTACGTAGAGCTTGGTATCTTTTCATATATTTTGGTACTTGTGGTCATCCTCAGCCCCAAGAAAGCATGTAACTTATATATTAATTCACTCAGAACAAGCATTCAAAGCCACTTTGTCAGCAAAAGATTTGTTAACTGAAGTGGAAATGATACTCTAAATTATAGCAGACCTTGGGGCAGCTGTTTTGTGATGAAGATGGAATGGACTGCAATAAAGACTGTTCAGGCAGTGAAACAGATCTGTGTAAAATATACACTTTCTAAGCTCATTATTAGCTATCTGTGACTGCACCTTTCACAGTGTTGTAGCAATGCATCAGAAATGTAGACCCACATGAAATGTATGTTTTCACCTCACATTAGCATAACAGAGAAAAAAAAAGAACCAGTTTGTTATAAAGAAAGGTTCCTGTGATCTGGTGTACATAGGTTTATGATTTTATAATACTTAGCTAAATGTGTAATAGGTTTGTACAGTAATTATATTACTAAATGGCCTAATATAAGCTTCAGACAAAATCTATTGGTCCCAGTATAATTGTTTTATTATTATAGCTAAAAAAAATCTAAACATTTTTGGTATTGCTGTTATCCTATCATCCTAGAGAATAAAATAATCTTTAAACAATGAAGATGTTGTAAATTGAATTTTGCTAAATTTATAATGTAAAAAGTTAACGGCAGTTTTGCTGTTTTTTTTTCTTATTTCTTCACAGAAAGAGTTGACGAAATGTAATCAAGAGTTCTTTGGATGCAATTGCTCTTGGGATGCAACAAATCACATAAAATAGCTAGGCCAAAACTGTCCAGTCACCAAGGGGTAATAAAAAGAATGAGGCAAAAAAACATGTGAACGTATAGTGTAAACAGGCGTTTGTGTTTTGCCTTTTTTAGTTGTAATATTTTTGCAATTAGCATATTTGTGACCTTAGCCACCTAGCAATTTTTTATATTAACAAAGCCCATGACTTTTTCTCTTGGCATTGCTGTGTGAAAGGTTATTTTTGCAGGAAAGTTGCATTGTTAATTCTGCCATTTGATGTGTAAAATCTTTTAAAAAAACTTTATTAACCTTTCTGTAGTAGGTTAGAAAAAAATGTATTCTGTTTTTTTACAGTTTTTACCAAGAAGTTCAATTGAACTTTTTTTGTATCCTTTAGGGCATAATTATGGTTGAGATTATACCAAATATGTGTATATATGTGTAATTGCATTAAGAACTTGGCAAGATAATGGATTAATACCCTAATAATAACCCTAATAAGCTAAAGGGTTAATGTTCACACTGTTTTTACAATTAAATGTAATCAGCCATTGTTTGATGAGCCCAGCATACCTTGCAATGAGCTCCTGCTAAAGATTATGTGAGGAAGCTCCTTGCAAGGCTCTTGGTCAGTCTCCAGTTCCAGTCTTCAGGTCTTGTCTTTCCATCATCATTCAGCAACAGATGATCTGCAGAGACAGCTATTAGCTCTGTGTGCATCCATAGAGCTTCCACCAAATTGTTGCCTAAACAACCTGAGTTATTCTCCAGCTGCAAACCAAAGGACAGGGCTGTGATTGATACCCAAACTGCAAAATCAACCAACCTTGTGGATCCTGCAGGAAGGATGTTCCGCTTCAGCCTATTACCCATTGCTGTATTGGAAGTCTATTGAGTTACATGTTCATCAACCCTGTCTCCATGTGTGATCCCTAGCTGCCGCTAACACCACATGCCTTCCCTTCATCAACTGCCTGGAAAGCCCTTCATGGAATGGATGCCAGAAGTGCCCCAGGGGGAATCTTCCATGATGTTGCAGCCTCCCCCTCTTTTTGCATCCCCTGTTGGCCCTGACTGGCGTGGACGAGGCCTGTCCACCTGAACTAACCCGTGACCTAACTCTCATACTAAACCGCACAGAAAGCCTGCCACTAGGCTACCAGGGGAATCCAGCTGCCCCGAACACATAAGGTCAGGCCTAGGTGGGTGGCCGTTGTATATGTATTTTTTACTTTTACAAATTGCAACCATATTATTTATGTAAAAAGGCATAATTACTTATGCTATTCTTTTTTCTCTTAGTCCAACTTTTTGCAGCATAGAGTTCCATAGTCTTATTGCCCGAACAGTAAAGATGGTGATGGTATAATCGCCACTCCTCTAGGCGTAGAGGATGTCCCCTTGTCCTGGCCACGAGCCTAGCTATGAAAAGAACTTTGAACATATCCTTGTACTGACCATTCAGGTATTTTTACATTGTAATGAAGTCTCTTTTTTTTAACTTCAAGTTTTGTAATCTATCATTATATTCTAGCCTCCCCATTCCCCTAATATTCTTGGTTGCCCTACTCTGCACCCATTCTAGTTGTTCTATATCCTTTTTGTATAATGGTGTCCAAAACTGTACACAATATACCATGTGGGTCTGCAAAATGATTTGTATTAGAGCAAAACTATGTCCTTTTCATGAGAATCTATTCCTCTCTCGATATATTCCGTAATTTTATAGAAGCCTCGCTAAAGATTGCTAACATTAAGTTTACTATCTACCGATACCCTTATGGCTTTTTCTCCATCAGTTTTATCAAGAAAGTTATTATTTAAAATATTATTTTCATTTCCTTGTAAGTTACTTACATTAGATGAGGTGCATACCTCCTCTGCCATTTGTGAGCACATGCCACAAATTCCATTAATTACTTTACAAAGTTTAGTGTAAAGCAAATATTCAAACTCTACTGTGTAAATCCTCTATGCAGTTATTAATAAAAAATATTAAAAAGAAATGGCCTGATTGACCCAATTTGACCCAATCAGACAATGTGCCATTTCTGGCCACCCACTGTTTAGCCATATGCTAACCCAAATACACATTTTTTACCCTAGTCCCAGCAGTTTCATATATGTACCCACCTTTTATGCAGCAATGTGTCAAATACCTAGAAAAAGTTCAGAAATACAACGTCCAGTCTCCTCTAGATCCAATGTAGAACTCCTCAAAGAACAACTTCTTCCATGTGCGAAATGCATTAATACCTGTTATTTGGGGATACTGTTGTCTATTTTCTTGTAAATTACTAAGTACATCTTCTCTTGTAATTATTCTTAACCTTATCAAGAATATATAATAAGACCTACTGCCACCCAGTCCCAAATAAAGGCAGCCATCTCCTGTGGATTGATTCTAGTGGCAAAAGATGACTCCTGTAAACTACTCTTTGCAACAATTAAGTAAAGATGTAGCACATTAAAATCTAGATTCCTGTCTATGGAGGGAAGAGACCAGTTTCATAGTAGTTATATTTTGTACCTAGGAGTAGCATTATAGTAGTTATATTCTTGCACATAGGATACAGTATTATTGTAGTTATGTTCTTCATACAGAGCAGTGTTATGGTAGTTATATTCTTGTACATAGAAGGCAGTATTCTCGCATGGTTGACCGCATTTCAGTTTTCACCTATGGCAGCAAAAAGGCTAGAATCGGTATTGTGCAGTAGATAAAGATGAAGTAGATGAAGTATGAATGGCTGCAGGCAGGGCACAGGACTGGGTTCTACCAGCTATTCACAATTATTACCCGCTGGGTGAGTTCAGACAGTTTCCATTTAATTATTATTGCCTTGTTACTGCACAGTACTGTAGTCTGCTCTGGGGTCTATGTTACTTATTATACAAATGCAGTACAAATGCACTCATTCAGGAGATGGCATGGCCAAGTAGCATGGGATCCATTCCTGTCTCATCTTAATGAATGTGAGTATGTCTACTTTTGATGAGGGCAGATGAACACTCTTGTTGGTGATAAATTTACCTCTCGCAAGCTCTGGCCATATGTTCAATTTTCCCACCTAGAAAAAGAATGCCCATCCTTCATTACCAGGTGACATATGGACAGATAATCTTGCATTATGTGAGTCATAGTTTGCCTCCTGGTACCCTGTGCTGTATCCGTTGTTGGTGTAGGTTGAGGAAAATTGAACCTCAGCAAGTCCATATTGACTCTCCCTGCAAGGTGGTGTTATTGCCTCTGCTCCTTATGCTGCCTTAAGCTCTCAATGTCTGATGAGAACTCCGTCAGTAGTGCCTCCACCAAAGTGCGCCATCCAACATTGAAAGCTCAGAGGCAGAAGGGCGGAAGTTGGCAACGCAACAGGAACACTTCAAGAGGGAGAGTGAGCAGGCAACAATGTGGAATACCATGTTAATTTCTCCACAACCCCCACCATAGGATGGGGAACATAGTACAAGGAGGCAGTATGTGACTCACATGGTGGAAGATTACTTGTCGACATGTCTCATCGACATGAAGGATGAAGGAAGAGCACGTGTTCAGCACTGCAGTGGTGTCATTACCAAAAAAAGGATCTGCCTCTCTACAGCCAACATGGACATCCTAGCACAGTGGTGGCGAACCTATGGCACGGGTGCCAGAGGGGGCACTCAGAGCCCTTTCTGTGGGCACTCAGGCCATTGACCCCAAAACAGAGCTCACCAAACAGGGCCAAAGTCACCAAATCTTTCTGCAGGCGCAGGCAATTTAAGAGATGCTGAAATCAGCTCTATTTTAAAATGACACTTCATTGGCTGTTTGGAACTGTGGTAAAAGTGAGAAAGTGTTGATAGAATTGCAGTATCTTTGTAGGTCATCCTACTGGACCCTACATTCTTACTGTACAGAGAGACCCTGGTGAGAAGCTACAATGATAGTCTGAATGTGCCCTCCTTCTTTCAACTGTATTAGTGGCCTCAAGAGGCCGATACGATTGAAAGATGTTGAAGAGCTGGTAGCAATAAGTTACTGCTTAAAATGCAATGTTGGCACTTTGTGGAAAATAAGTGGATTTTGGTTATAGTTTGGGCACTCGGTCTCTAAAAGGTTCGCCATCACTGTCCTAGCATTTTTACTGTTTACTGTTTTAATGTTTACTGTTCTCTTTTTCTTATTAACTAATTATTTTCGATGTTATTTTATTTTTACAAGTAATGGGAGCTTGTTTCTCTCCCACTCTGGCTAATTTATACATGGTCTTATGGGAGGAGAGATACATTTTTGATACTGTGGATGTATTTTCTTCTTGTATAGTATGGTAGATATATTGATGACTCCTTGTGTGGCGTGGTCACCAAAAGATATCATCTCTTACATTTATAGGATTGACTTTAACTTTTCTTTCACATTTGAGCATCACAATACCACGATTTCCTTTTTGGACATCTGTTTACCCGGGGATATTGACACTAATAAGATACACACTAATCCATACCGTAAGTCTACATATGGAAAGCTGTCACCCTTTATAAGAAATCTTAGCATTGGGGAATTTGTACGAAGCACTGTTTGTCGTTTTCTGAAATACTCTGATGAGTTGGCTTGGCGACAGAGGATACAATAAAAAATTGTGTGACAGGGCAAGACACATAGTCCAATCTAAACCACACTCACATTATTTGGTTTTTAAAGCACCTAAATCAGAGATGGGCTCCCATGATAGGTAATAGTGTTTACTCCAATTACTTCACAACAGGGAATCATACTCCCACTTGGCTCATGTACAAAAGTAACTTCTGTTGTGGAGGTATCAGGTGTAACATATGTAAATTCATAGAACAACAAGCACTTTTACATCTAGATCCAATAATAAAACATTTTATATAAAAAAATACACAAATTGTGAAACAACACATGTGGGGTATCTTATTGAGTACATTACGTGAAAACTACAATAAAAAAATAGACTTTCAGAGCAAATCACAGTTACTAACACCATGACTATCTCTAGCACATAATGCATTACTGGGGTATCCAAACTTTTTAGGGATCATCACTCTGGATCAGTCACATCCATGAAAGTTATTGCAATAGATTTTGTTGCTCCTGATAAGAGAGGTGTGTACCCTAACAAAAAACTTTTTTTGAAGGATACCAAATGGATTTTACATTAAGAAACATGGGGGTAGATATATCATTAGGCAGGATTTTGAGCAGATGTCTATGTGTTAGACTGGCAGTTTTCTGTCAGATTTATAGTCCGGTGTATGTGCAGTGTTAAATGCCTTCTGTGACTGATCAGCTGTGTGTGCTCTATCCAAATAGCCTACACCAGTCGCACGTATGTTTAACACCTGCTCAATTTCTGCCTTTTTGCAATGTTTTTGCACAGGAAATTCTCAGATACCTCAAACATAAAAACTTTAAAATTTAGCAAAAACTTCAAAAATGAGCAAAACTTCCCCCTGTAGTAGCAATTGACCCACATACAGCACCTCCTATTTGGTGTATGATTGTGATTAAATTTGAGTTCTTTTGAAAAGTCTCAGTTGATAAATGTGGTGTTGTACAGTGTTACACACTCTGTGGTGTATTTTTTTTGCACTTGCGTGACTTTAAAGTTGCATTCTTTTGTTGCTAAAAAACCCTGCAAAAACGATGTTTCCACAAAAATTTATGAAAATTATATGCCCAGAAGCTAATGATAAATCTCCTCCATGATGTCTATTCGGCTTAAATTATAAAAATGACATTTCACAGGTATATTAGTTTTTACATGCTTTTTTGTTAGGTTAAACCCTATCTCCTGTACTGCGATTGATCTAACTAACTTTATTTCTGCAGCTATGTGGGGTTAATGATGAGTGAATAATGAGTTTAATGAAGTCATTTGATTTTGGAGTGGTACCTCCCACTGGAGCTTATGGCTTCTTATTTCGATGTTCTGGCTGTTAAGGGGTCTGAAACGCATCACCTGTTCCTGTATGTTTACATTTTTGTATTTTTTGTATGTCCTTTTATAAATATGAGAATATGCTGAAGATTTTATATATTTTTTTGCTGGCGCCTTTGGATCATTCCATTTTTTTCATAGATATTTGGAGCTGTCTGTCTCCACCAGCGTGCAATGAGCCAAACGTATGCATGGTCCCCTCCCACTTTCTGATCACTGCCTTCCACTCAATTTGGGTATAGGACCTCATCATTACCACTTGCTTCTTCGACTACCAAGCCCTCACTGCTGCCCTCATTCTCATTTTGCACATCGCAGAAAGCTATAGCCATTGTAAGTTGTGTTTCATCTTCATTATAGGTCTATTCTAATGGTCCACTGTCCAAACCCTCATCTTCCATTTAAAGGTCTTGGGAATCTTTGAACTCTATCTCTGCTACTTGTGCAGAAGCAGGTGAATGGGTCATGGAATCACAGCTAGGAGAGAAATGGTACAGCAATAGAGACTGCCTTATGTCTTACAGAAACAGTTTTGTCTCTTTGAAGGAGGGCGAAATGGAAAACTTTGTACTTCCAACTGAGGATGAGCATGGCAAAGATAATTCCATAGAAGGTGAGGCACTGTCTACCATTTAATTAAACAATACCTCAAGTTTGTGTGGGCTATTGGGGTCTGCCAATACACGCTTTATACCCTAATTGCACCAGAGGAACTTGGAGCAGGCAGAGATGGAACAAATCTTCTCTCTGCAGCACCAGCTCCATCACCAGCAGCAGCAGGAGCACAGCCACATACTAAACTAAATAGTGACAGCACCTTTATGACCTAGGTATTACTGCACGCTATTAAATGACACCAGAACAATTATGATCTTGCTATTATTACTCACTTTTCACTGACAACAGCATCTTTGTTATCTAGGTATTACTGCATGCTACTCACTAACACAGCCCTTTTATGATCTAGGTATGAGTGCACTCTATCCACTGAAAGGAACACCTTTACATTATACATATTAGTGCGGTCTATTCAATGACAGCGGCAATTATTTTACCTGTCCCTAATAGCAACAGCCTTCTCTTTATATCTAAGTGCCCTGAAATGGGAAATGGAAGTCTTTTGAGAAGTCCCTGACTTACCCTATGAAGGGCAGAAACCTCTCTCTGGCGATATCTCTTGTGTGGAATGGCCTCTGCACATGTGATATTGCTCTTATACTGTAGTTGCATGTCCAGCCCAGCAATTCACAGGAATGCCTACAGATGTAATTCCTGTGGTTGAGAAGAGGCTGCAAGCTGCTTGATATATTTTTTTAATCTTCAAATTAACTCAAAATGAACATTACTAATAAATACCTTATTTTCTTTTGGTTTACCATGTATCAGTTTTTGATGATTCAAGTAGAGAGAGGACATGATAGTAAGCAGACAATCACTGATGTTCTGTGATGCAGGAGTGATGTCATGTAAAGAAATATAATTATTTATTATCAGCAAAGAGAAGGTATTGAAAGCCAAATCTGCTGATGGTTTGTCCATGGTGGGAGAAAATTGGGCCGATGATGCAGGTAGACACTTCTTCTGTTATAGGTTCAGAAGAGGAGAGTAAACAGGATGAAGTACTAAAAGGGTAAATGGTCTTCAACCCCTTAACAACTTGTACATTTTGCACCTTCCTAACACGGCCCTTTTTTAAAAATCTGCCCTGTGTCACTATAAGTGTTCATAACTTTGGAGCGCTTTAACACGCTTTGATTTTGAGAATGTTTTTTTTGTGACACATTGTACTTCATATTGGTTGAGAAATTTAATCAATATGTTTAGTATTTATTTATGAAACAAACAGATATTTGGCAAAAATTTTGAAAAAAATTATGTTTTCCAAATTCAGTTTTTTACTTTTTGGAAAGCTAGTCATATCACCAAAATAACTTGATAACTAAGACTTCTGATTTAACTTGACATAATTTTACAAACATCCTTTCCTTTTTTTAGGTTGTTAGGAGGCTTATAACTTTAGAGTTTGGTTTTTCAGATTTTTACAAAAATCAACAAGGCCTATTTTCAGAGGGAAATGTTCACCTTCACAATCGGTTAAAAAGGAAAATGCTATTTACAATGTTTAGTGCAATTTCTCCAGAGTATGCCAATACCCATTTTGTCATTGTGCACTGTTGTACAGTCACAGGGAGGCACTTTGAAGGGAAAGAGCGTTATTTAGTTTTTGGAGGACAAATATGGCTGAAAAAGTTTTCATGTTTTCATGTGTCAGGATGCATTTAGAGAACCCTAGTGGTACCAAAACAGAGGAGAGCCCCAACAAGAGACACCATTTTGGAATATACACATCCCAAAAACGGAAAAAGGTGAACATTTTCTCAAAAAATTCCCTTTTATCCCAAATTATTGTAAGCCACAAGGGATAAAATATGAAACAACCCCCGAAATGTGTAAAACTGTTTCTCTCAAACATAGAATTGCCCCACATGTGCATATAAAATGTATGGGTACGCAGTAGGGCTCAGAAGGGAAAATGGGATGGGAAAATGCCATTTAGAAGCCAATTTTGACAGAAATCCTTTACACATGTCAGGATGTATTTGGAGAGCCCTAGTGGTACAACAGAGGAGATCCCCCAACAAGCATTTTAAAAAGTACACCCCTTGGAGAATTTAGCAAGGTATCATATGTGTATTTTCCCCTACATGTGTTTGATTAAATTAGGCCCCAAAAAGAAAAAAGATGAAAATTTTTCAAAAAAAAACACTTTTACCCCGAATTTTTGTAAGCCACAATAACCCCAGAATTTGTGGTATAAAACAGAGGGAACCCGAAAAGTGATCCTCATTTTTGAATGCACTCCCTTTAGCATTTAGCATTTAGAATTTAGCAAGGTGTAATATGTGTATTTGCCCCTCCAGTTAGGCCCTAAAAAGGAAAAAGGTGAAAATTGTCCTTGAAAGGTCACTTCTACCTCTAATTTTTATAAGCCACAAGGGATAAAAGATGAAATAACCCCCACAAATGTGTGAAACTATTTATCCAGAGTGTAGAAGTACACCACATCTGCATATAAAATGTTTTATGGGCGCACAGTCAAGGGAAAGATGTTTACCTTTTAGAAGCCAAATTTGGCAGAAATCCCTTACATGTGTCAGGATGCCTTTGGCAAGCTCTAGTGGTACAACAGAGGAGAACCCAAAAAGTGACCCTAATTTTTGAATGCACACCCCTCGGAGCCAGGTGTAATACGTGGTGTAGTGTAATACAAGTGGTGCAGTGAGCATTTTCAACATACTGGTGGTTTCCAAATATGATGTGCAATGGATGCCCAAGATGGAAATTGCAATTATTTCTGGAAAGTTCGGTGCCCATTATGTGACGCCCAGTTTGTGCTACTGTGAAATGTCAGCTCCCTCATAAGGGAGCCATGTTTCCTGACATGAGAAAGACCTAACATGTGATCCTAAATCCTAGCCAGAAAATACAACAGGGCTCCGGAATGATAAAGCACTTGGAATATAAATAAATAATAATAAATGAATAATAAATAAAGATCTTGGGGAATTACAAAGGATATGCTAACAAATCCAGAGGCTTGGAGGGGAAATAGAAAACCTAAATATAAAAAAATAAAACCAACGAGTGACCCTAATTTGCAAATTACATGTCTAAATGAAATAATCGAGAGGTATGGTGATAAATTTGACCTAACAGTTATTACAATTATTACTTTTACCAAAATGAATTCACAACAAAGGTTGGACGTGAATTGTGAATGCGCTGTGTATAAGGTGCCGTATATACTCGAGTATAAGCCAAGACTTCTAATTTTAACACAAAAACTTTTGACTGAGTATAAGCCGAGTATATGCATTGGTCACAGCCTCCCCAGTATATAGCCTGCCAGCTCCCTGTAGTATATAGCCTGCCAGACTCCTGTAGTATATAGCCTGCCAGCCCCCTGTAGTATATAGCCTGCCAGCCCCCTGTAGTATATAGCCTGCCAGCCCCCTGCAGTATATAGCCTGCCAGCACCTGTAGTATATAGACTGCCACCCTCCTGTAGTATATAGATTACCAGCCCATGCACCCAATATAATGCCTGTAGGCATCTTCTATGCAGCGATGTTCTGGTATTGGCACCATGTCGTTGTGTGGTCCATCGCAGATATGACATCAGGCGAGCGGCTGACGTCATGATCCCTGCGACGGACAGCGCGGGGTAACGGAGCCAATCCTGAAGTAGAGGACTTTTTGGGGGCGTCAGAAGGTGAGTACACTGTTTGTTTTTCTTCTTGACTTCAGTATAAGCAGAGGTGAGGTTTTTCAACACCTTTTTTCTGCTGAAAAACTTGGCTTATACTCGAGTATATAAGGTATACCTTATATACCAGGGAACTAAAATTTTGTCAGTCTTGAACTCTTGCAGGTCTCGTCATAGTATTTAGTGTCTTTCCTAACCCCCCTTTTGGAACAGACTCTACTCTGAATACTTCCAATAGAAGCAGCAGTATTGGGGAAATGTCCTTCTTGTTCAAATATAAGTTCCCCAATCACTCCTCTGGCGTTTATAGGCTATACAATCTTATTTTTTTGGAGGCAATTTGGGCAAACAAGGGCTTATTTTTTGCGAGATTAGATGCACTTTTAAAAAAAATTCATTTTAGTGGGTCTTTAGCTTATTGCTGTGATTTTATTAACTCTTCAAAAATTAAATCATTAATTCTTGTTTTGGATTTTTAGTGTTTTTTGGTGGGGGGCATTCACTGTAGCAAAAAATAATATATTATCTTTATTCTATAGATCACTAGGATTACGGTGATACCTCATTTATTTAGTTTTATGTATATTTGTCCAATTTTATTAAAGAAAAACTAGACTAGAAAAAAATCGCATTTGTTTAATGATCACCATTTTTTCAGGGGAATAACTTTTTTTTTGGGGGGGGCTTATTTTTTGTGTGACAAGTTGTTCTTTTCAGTGGTACCATTTTGGTGCATGTAACTTTTTTAGATCACTTAAATCACAACATTTTTGTAAAGGGAATTTGATGATAAATGTACATTTTTGGCAAGTTTTTTTTTAACAGCATTCACCATGTGGGTCCAATTATAATAATGAATTATTGTATAGATTTTTACGGACATGGTGATACCAAATATGTGGGGTTTTCTTGTGATTAAGTGGTTTTTTTTTAGATATGTATAAGGCATGGTGGTGTTTTGAGGACTTCCACTTTATTTTAGTATTTCAATTTATTTTTAAAAATTTTATGGTTTTAAAACTTTTTTTAATTGAAAAGTTGACTTGAACAAGTAATCTTCTTATCACTTGTTCAAGCTCATATCCAGAAGCACAGTGATATGGAGATGTATTGCACTGCGCTAAGTAATACAATAAGTAATGCTCACTGGATTACAGCTGGATCCTGCCAGGAGACAGGTCCGGCATCAATGGAGGATTCGCACAGCCCACTGGCACTGGCCAGGTTTACGAAATCCCCTGTGTGATACTCCAACTTTCTGCCTTATACTATTTTTTTTATTTGTAACATAGTTACATTATACAGTATTAGAAATTATTTCAAATTTATGTTAATTGTGTCACGTATCCATTTTCCAATTAATATGGTATCAAACCCTTCCTGCTGCAGCCTTTTCTTTATGTAACATCTGTGCCTGTTCAGGCTTCAGTGCCATATTCTGCATGTAAAGAGGCTTTTGGCTGTAATTTTGTACTTAGATTTTATTTTGTCTAGCACTACTCTGAAGACTGCATCATTTCACCCGTTGCTGTCTTAATTGTCCTCCCCTGCTAATCTGGTTCGTGTGGATGGTGCCATCACACTCTGGAATGGGACTCTGATATCTCATAAGAAGATTGTTTGCCAACTTTGCAATGCTTGTTATATGTTTTTTGAGGACCTTGCTATTATTTTCTTCTGACCATCCCTTTTTCCCTTGATTCTGAACTGCATTGTCCTCTTGGTTTTTACCCATATTTAAATGACCATTCTTCTGTGTTTGATACATAATTTGTATAGTTTTTGTTATATTTTCTTAATTTTATTTGATCTACAAATCACTGAAGCTGTTGGTTCAGGTGGTATCCAGGAACTGCCGAAACTGCTGTTTTATGTGATTTGACAGATTAAATGGTGTTGATTTTCATGGGTTAAAGTGAGGAGTTGTGTGATGAGCCTGGGGCTAGACATTTAACATCAATAGAGCTGAGTCCTGGAGGGATAGTTTGTGACGCAGAGAACTCATTATTTACTTAGAACCTACCATTCATCGATATACTTTATGTGAGGAATATTGGATTTGTCACCCGGATATTGAATTGAAGCATCAAAAATATTAAGGACATTTGATTTTGCTTTCAGTGGGACTGTCAGTGTAATTGAATGAGAATGAGATGTGCTCACCAAATAAAGAGATCTAGATTTGGGATATTAGGTACAAATCATATAACACTTGACAGTGTGTCAACATAAAAATAAACAGATTGGCTGCTTTCAGCTGACTTTAGCTTATTTTTCCAAACTCACTGTTATTTACCTTATCAAAGAGACTGAACACAGATTGTTTCTCTGAAGTACAAATAGGTTTACTCTAAAATTGTAATTTATGACTCAAAACATAATAAAAGGAAAACTTTTAAAAATAAAAGGAAACCAAGGTTACCTGTTTATTGAGAGTTTAAAAAGTTACATAAAAATTGCTCTAAAAATTATTTTCCACTTCTCTTTTTTAATATGATGCTTAAACATTCTAATTACCATTTTAAATAGTACCACTCAACATATGATATCAATTAACGTTCCTTGGCGAGGCAGCTCCTCACTTTGTCCTGTACCTCTACAATAATAAAAGAAGCATTTTTACATAATTCTGGTGAGTGCCGCATTTCCCTCTTTCGTTTTGCCTCATTTGTCTGTACATATTGGACGTGCACCCTGGACTGCTTTGTTTTCCCTAATGCCCAGTCTCCTGCCTTTGGTCTGCAGAGGGTGTTTATTAATTTTGGTGTGAGCAGTGCTGACCTTTGAACTTTCTTTTCTCCTCTCCCTCCTGATACCAATTAACATATGCAACTTTTAGGATTAAAAGACCAAAGTACTGTAATAGTTCATTAACGGGTAACAGACATTTACATTTTTTGTGCAGGCATACATCAGCTTAATACAAGAAACATAAAATGCCTCTCCTGTTATCCACTTTTATCCTGCCTGCTAAACTGCTTAGACAGCTGATTAGTCCAGTCTTCAGGGAATTGGAGGGAAGTGTGGAGTACATAGACATAGGCACGGGTATATTGGAGCAGATTACAGTAAGGAAGTGATGGCGAACCTTTTAGCGACCGAGTGCCCAAACTGCAACCTCAAACCCTCATTTATTGCGAGGTGCCAACCAAAAATTAAAGCAGTAACTTATTGCTGCTTGTTCTCAACAATGTTAAATCATACTGGCCTCCTGTGGACACCAACACAGTAGAAAGAAGGGGTGAAAATTTGCATCATTTTAGCTTCTTTTCAGTGTCCCTCTGTACAAAGAGAATCATGGGGCCAGCAGGAGGTCCTCCAAACATAATTAGGCCCTTTCGACACATTCTCCCTCTTCCTACGGTCCCAAATAGCCAAGTAAGTATCACTTTAAAGTATCACTGAAAGCAGCATCTTTGCTTCCAAGTTGCTTGGAACTGCAGGAAAATTCTTTGAGTCCTGTCTGGTGTGCTGGGGTGATGGCCTGGATGCCCACAAAAAGGGCTTGGAGTGCCACCTCTTGCACCCGTGCCATAGGTTAGCCACCACTGCAGTAAGGTATTTGTTTTACCATTGCTTTGACTACAACAACATTGCTCAGTATATTACTATAATGCTCCTAAAACACTGCAGTAGGCAGATTACATGAGTTGAGCGTATGTCTGAGCAAAGGTCAGTGCTGCTGGCAATCAGGCAGAAGTCCGACAGATGCCAAAAGTTGAGAGTTTTGGTATAAAAGAAAGAGTTAAAGCACGGTAATGTAAAAATCAGGTTGCAGACCTTTTCAGGATACCAGGTATGTCATCACTAAGGCCCATTTCCATAAGAAAAGCTGCCTTAAAGTGAGCTCCCAATTCACTTACAAGTAAATTTAGCAGTGTGTAGAGCACTTCACACGCTTCCCAGGCTTATATTTTGTGTTTTCTACTAATCTGTCTTTTTAGAGAAAAATCTGTTTTCTACCTTCATGAAATGGTCTTGGTTCTCCATGCCTGTGCCTCCTAGAACCAACCAGCAGCACCCTTTAGAGCAAGGACTGACATATTTTGCAGAAAGAATGTGTAGAAAGAAGACAATAGTACCGGTGGGCATTGAATACCAAGAAACTAATTCGCATAATGATTTTTCTCAAAATTACAATTTGCTGGCCAACAGGCAAAGTAATGTCTGTAAATTCTTTAACGTGTTGTACACATTGTTGGTTTTACTTGTAGATGTCTCAGGAGGTGATAGCTAGGGGTGTATGCATGAGCATTCCAGTGTTCTTGCATCCTAGGAGAGTGGGTATTGACTAGAGATAAACGAACACACTCGTCCGAGCTTGATGCTCGTTCGAGCATTAGCGTACCCGTAACTGCTCGTTGCTCGGACGAATACTTCGCCAGCTCGAGAAAATGGCATCTCCCGCCGTTTTGATTTTTGGCGGCCAGAAACAGAGCCAATCACAAGCCAGGAGACTCTGCACTCCACCCAGCATGACGTGGTACCCTTACACGTCGATAGCAGTGGTTGGCTGGCCTTGAATAGACTAGCCCCTGCCCGCGCTGCTCGGATGATTCTCTGTCTGGATGCCGTTAGGGAGAGAGTTGCTGCTGCTGCAGGGATAGCGTTAGGGTGTTATATTAGCTTACTGTTAGGCAGGAGTGAGTCTACAAGAACCCAACAGCCCTTGTTAGGGCTAGAATAGCGTTATATTTTATTTTTTTCTTGTTTGCTTGTGGCTGGGCTTGCTGGCACTAGTAGTGCAGCTATTACCATTTTTGAGGAATTTGCAGGGAGACTTGCGAATGTTATATTTAGCTCTTAGTGACACACATATCCATCTCAAACACCTAAGTGGGACAATTTATTAGGGGTTTGATTGAATTAGGCACAGTCTGACGATTTTTTTTTTTTTTTTTCAAAACTTAAAGTGACTTAAAATCCAGTTGTTGTGTGCTGTCAGTGTAGGTTAGAAACTAGGCATGCAGGAACCCAACCAGCTTTCTTAGGACTACAATAGCGTTATATATATATATATATTTTGTTGATTTGCTTGTGGCTGGCCTTGCTGGTACTAGTAGTGCAGCTAGTACCATATTGTGAGGAATTTGCAGGGAGACTTGCGAACGTTATATTTAGCTCTTAGTGACACACATATCCATCTAAAACACCTAAGTGGGACAATTTATTAGGGGTTTGATTGAATTAGGCACAGTCTGCTTTTTCTTTTTTTTTTTTTTTTTTTCAAAACTAAGGCATCAGGCACAGCACAAAATCCTGTTGTGTGCTGTCAATGTAGGTTAGAAACTAGCCATAGCAATAGGATAGCATCATTTTCTTAAAAAAACAAAAACACAAAAAAAACACTTTAATTTTGAAAATGTTGAACCCGAGGGCTAGGGGTAGAGGACGAGGGCGTGGGCGTCCCACTACTGCAGGGGTCAGAGGCCATGGTCCTGGGCAGGGTGAGACACCACCTGCTGATGAGGGAGCAGGGAAACGCCGCAGAGCTACACTCCCAAGGTTCATGTCTCAAGTTACTGGGACTCGTGGTAGAGCACTGTTGAGGCCAGAACAGTGCGAACAGGTGATGTCGTGGATTGTGGACAATGCTTCTAGCCATTTGTCCACCAGTCAGTCTTCTACGCAGTCCACCCATGTCATCAAAATCAGCACTCCTCCACCTCAGCCTCCTTCCCCCCAGTCTGCCCCTCCCAGGAAAATTTGGCATTTGAACCGGCATACTCTGAGGAACTGTTTTCTGGACCCTTCCCAGAGTCACAAACCACTTGTCCGGTTGCTGCTGAGCTAATTTCCGATGCCCAGGTTTTCCACTGGTCGCAGTCTGTGGGTGATGATGACATTGTTGACATAGTGGAAGGAGTGTGTAAAGAGGTGTCGGACGATGAGGAGACACGGTTGACAGTGGTGAAGTTGTTGTCAGGGCAGGAAGTCCGAGGGGGGAGCAGACTGGGGGACGGAGGATGATGAGGTGACAGACCCAAGCTGGGTTGATAGGCCAGGTGAACAAAGTGCTTCTGAGACGGAGGCGAGTCCTATAGCAGAACAGGTTGGAAGAGGCAGTGGTGGGGCCAGGCGGAGAGGCAGGGTCAGAGCTGGTGCATCAGCGCCAAATGTTTCACGCAGTGAAGCTCCCGTGGCGAGGGCTAGATTTTCAGAAGTCTGGAGGTTCTTTAAAGAAACACCGGATGACCGACGGACTGTGGTGTGCAACCTGTGCCACACCAGGATCAGCAGGGGTTCCACCACTACCAGCTTAACCACCACTAGTATGTGCAGGCATATGAATGCTAAACACCCCACTCAATGGAACCAAGGCCGCTCACCTCCGGCCGGGCACACCACTGCTCCTTCCCCTGTGTCACCTAATGCCTCTGCTAGTCAGCCCCCTGCCCAGGACCCCGGCCAAAACACCTCCCGTGCGAAAACCACACCTTCGCCTCCACGATCCTCCACAGCATCCACCAATGTCTCCATGTGCAGTGTTCAGCTTTCCATACCCCAGACGCTGGAGCGCAAGAGGAAGTACAGTGCAACCCACCCACACGCCCAAGCCCTCAACGTCCAAATCTCCAAACTGCTTAGCCTGGAGATGCTGCCCTATAGGCTGGTAGAGACCGAGGCCTTTCGCAACCTCATGGCGGCGGCCGCCCCTCGGTATTCGGTCCCCAGCGGCCACTACTTTTCCCAATGTGCCATCCCAGCCCTGCACCAGCACGTGTAAGACAACATCATCCGTGCCCTGACCAACGCCATTTCTGACAAGGTTCACCCGACCACGGACACGTGGACGAGTGCCGCCAGGCAGGGCCACTGTATATCGCTGACGGCACATTGGGATAACTTGGTGGAGGCTGGGACCGAGTCTGACCCTGGGGCTGGTCATATACTGCAGACGCCGAGGATTGCGGGGCCTACCTCGGTCCAGGTCTCTCAGGCCTACTATGCCTCCTCCTCCTCCCACCCCTCCTCCACCTCCTCCTCCGAATTACCATCCGTGGGCATGGCGCCATCAGTCGGCACAGCAGCAGTGCCGTCGCTAAGCAACAGCAGGTGGTGCTCAAACTGCTGAGCCTAGGCGATAAAAGGCACACCGCCCAAGAGCTATTACAGGGCATCACGGCGCAGACTGATCTGTGGCTGGCACTGCTGAACCTGAAGCCAGGCATGGTTGTGTGTGACAACGGCCGTAACCTGGTGGGGGCTCTGCAACTCGGCAGACTGACACATGTGCCATACCTGGCCCATGTGTTAAATCTCATAGTTCAGCGGTTCCTCAAGACATACCCCAATCTGTCTGATTTGCTTGCGAAGGTGCGCCGCATCTGTGTGCATTTCAGGAAGTCCAGCACAGATGCTGCCACTCTCAGGGCAGCGCAGCGCCGCCTCCAACTGCTTGCTCACCGACTGTTGTGCGACGTGCCCACGAGGTGGAATTCAACATTAACCATGTTATCCAGAGTTTACCAGCAGCGCAGAGCGATTGTAGACTGCCAGATGTCAACTTCCACCAGAACTGGTAGTCAGGTCAGTCAGCTTCCTCAAGTCTACAATGAGGAGTGGACGTGGATGTCTGATATCTGTCAGGTGCTGAGTAACTTTGAGGAGTCAACACAGATGGTCAGCGGCGATGGCGCCATCATCAGCCTCACCATCCCGCTGCTTGGCCTGTTGAAAAACTCTCTGGTCAGCATGAAGTCAAAAGCTTTGCGCTCGTCACAAGAGACGGGGGAAGAAGATTCCCTTGTTGATAGCCAAAGCACCCTCAGGTCTGTTTCTCAGCGCATATGGGAGGAGGTGGAGGAGGATGAGGAGGAAGAGGAGAAGAATGTTGGCGAGACAGAAGAGGGGAGCATTGCTCAGTCCTTCACTGTTCAGCGTGTATGGGCAGAAGAAGAGGAGTTGGAGGAGGAGGAAATGGACAGTCAGGCCAGTGAGGGGAGTGAATTCTTGCGTGTTGGCGCATATGGCAGATTTCATGCTAGGCTGCCTATCCCATGACCCTTGCGTTCAAAGAATTTATTCCAGCACCGATTAATGGGTATTCACTCTCCTGGACCCACAGTACAAGCAAAATCTTTCCACTCTCATCCCTGGAGAGGAAAGGAGTGTGAGAATGCATGAATACCAGCAGGCCCTGGTGCAAAAGCTGAAACAGTATTTCCCTTCTGACGGCAGAGGGCGTACTTCTGCGGGACAAGTAGCGAGGGAGAGTAGGCGAGCAGGCAGCTTGTCCAACACTGGCAGGGGTATGCTTTACAAGGCCTTTGCCAGTTTTATGTCACCCCAGCAAGACACTGTCACCTGTCCCCAGTCTCGGCAGAGTAGGGCTGATCTTTACAGAAAGATGGTGAGGGAGTACGTAGCTGACCATACCATCGTCCTAAATGATCACACAGCTCCCTACAACTACTGGGTTTCAAAGCTGGACATGTGGCACGAACTGGCGCTGTACGCCTTGGAGGTTCTTGCCTGCCCTGCCGCTAGCGTGTTGTCTGAACGGGTTTTCAGTACAGCTGGTGGCATCATCACCGATAAGCGTACACGCCTGTCGACTGACAGCGCTGACAGGCTGACGCTTATCAAGATGAATAAAGCCTGGATTTCTCAGGATTTCCATTCTCCACCAGGTGAAAGAAGCTCAACCTGAATAATGTATGCACTCCTCCTCCTCATTTTCCTCCTTCTCCTCCTCTTTGTACACGAAAGCAGAGGTAACTGGCTATTTTTTGCCAGGGCCAACTGGCTCTAGCTATAGTACTCTATGTATTTAATTTTTCTGGAGGGCCACCTACCCGGTCCTCTGTTTTACCAGATACATAATGGAACTCGGCCCATCTGTCGCCGCCATGCTGTAGACCTGAAGTTGCAATCATAGCAGCGCAGTGTCGGACTTGGTTACCTTGGGCCCACCAGAGGAATAGATTTGGAGGGCCCACTGGATCTTCCACAAAGATTTTCATGCTAATCTTTCTGCACATCATCTGTATGAAGATGTGCATTGTGTGCAGCTATCCTAATATTACCCCCAAGCTAACCAGACTCACATGTCTTCTGGAACTCCAGGGCTCTGTAGTTGCACAGTAGCCACATGAGCGGCTAAACAGCGAATGCAATCCAAAAAGGGGACTCTAATATCAGCTATAAATTGGGCCGGAGTTTAACCTGTGCACTGCAATTGCTGAATTTTTCAGTTGCAGTTTTTAAAGCCAAAAGCAGGGGTGGATAATATTGGGTCATATTACTGAGAGGGGATACTTCTGTATTTTCTCACCATCACTGGTTTGGACATAGAAAACTGTTTCTGAAAAACATAATGGGGCTCATTTACTAAGGGTCCGTCGGACGCATTTTCGTTGGGTTTCCCGACGATTTCCATTTTGCGCCGAATTGCCCCGGGATGCGATAGAATTGTGGCGCATCGCCGCCGGCTTGCACGCGACAGAAATGGGGGGGCGGGTCGCCAGACAACCCGACGGATTCAGACAACGCGTGGGATTTAACATTTAAAATTGTGTCACAAGACACACACTTACAAGCACCGGGAAGAAGCAGGTGAAATCCAGCGGACCTCGGTGCAGAAGCGATGGATGCAGGAACTCAGGCGCACAATCTTGGTGAATCATGCCGGACCCGAATCCGTGTCGGACAACGCACCGCGGGATGGCGTCAGGACCGGGTAAGTAAATCTGCCCCAATGTGTTAAATCCTCAGTAATAATTACTTATTTATAGCAGCACATGGAAGAGTTTCTTAGGCATTTAAGAAGTGTGTATCCATTGCCTAACTCAGACAATCCCTTTACCATTGCACAAGCATAAGTAATAATCAATAATATAGTAAAAGGGGCCCCTTTTATACACAAATGAATGCTACCACCTTTTATACGCCCCACAAATAAACTGTAACCACTGAGTATACATGCAATTATTATTGTTTGTATAATTGTATACAATTTTCCAATATACTTTTTTTATCTGTTCCTAATGGGTCTCTGCTTGATGTCATTCAAAAGAAGTTTTCATCCCTGGCCATGTGATATCACACAGGTGATTGGCTCTTTAGAGTAATCGGAGCTGTGTGTTGCAACAAGCCGTGTACCTGTGTGACATCAAATGACCGGGAATATAATGAGCCGTGCACCTGTGTGACATCACACGACCAGGGATATAAGGAGCTGTGCACCTGTGTGACATCAAATGACCAGGGATATAATGAGCCGTGCACCTGTGTGACATGACATGACCAGGGATATAAGGAGCCGTGCACCTGTGTGACATCAAATGACCGGGGATATAATGAGCCGTGCACCTGTGTGACATCGCACGACCGGGGATATAATGAGCCGTGCACCTGTGTGACATCACATGACCAGGGATATGACATCACATGAGCAGGGAACAGGAAATAAACAATAAAGGTTCCTATAAAATGACAGCAAGCAGAGATGTAGAAAACTGTGACAAATTAATACAGAAAGTATATTGGAAAATAGTATAACATTTCATTATCCCAAATAAATGCTAAAACTAGACAAACCCTTTAACATGTCCCTACTCTTTTCCCAAAAAAAGACAAACACCTGCACCATAATAGTATTGTGAAGTGAGTAGGTATTTTACTACAAAATAACTGGACCGATACCAGTGGTGTTAAAATCCTAAAAGAGTGTGGTCATACACGGTACTTGCAATGCATTTAGAAATGCAATGCAAGTGCCAGGGGCAAGGCATAGGGTGCGTTCACACGTTGCAGTTAAAACTGCATCGCAATCAGCTTTGAGGATGTTTTAGGTACAGTTTTGTCAATTGAACAGGTGAAAGACATGAATTGAATGGGTGAATGACATTTCCCCTTCAAAATCAAATTCAATGTGTGAACGCACCCTTAACCTGATCGCATCTGCATTTCCTATAAAATGCATGTGATAAGCAACAAGCAACCAGTGTTTTGTATTGCACTTTTAAATGCACTGTGGATGTGGTCACACATGTGTTTCGACATGCATTAGAACACATGCGTTTTACATGCTACCATGCGTTTGCCTGTTTTGAAAGCATTTTTCTTTGTTGCTGGTAGTGTAAGAAGCTATGAAATGTTAACACTGCCAGCTATGAAGAAAAACGCTTTCAAAGCAGCCAAACACGTGGTAACATGTAAAACGCCACATGTGATTGCACACTGCAAGTGCTCTGTGTGAGCACACTCTAAATCTCGTTACAAAGGGTTGTAATTATGTAAAGCATTATTCGCAGTATTTAAGGCGAGATTCTCAAGATGCACTAGTCTTGAAATGCATTACTAACACATCAGGCAAAAATACATCTGAAAACATTAATATTAGTTGTGGTATAAATGCATGGATTTTTTCCTGATACATTTGCAAAACATAAAAAAATGCATCTTTTTCCAGCGTGAAAAGGTAACACAATTTAAGCATTAAAGGGAACCTGTCACCCTCAAAAACGGCACTAGGAGATGTTACTAAAGTTAGCAGCTCCTAGTGCTAAAACATATGCAGCAGTGTTACAATGGAAACCTCCAATAACGCTAACAAACACCGCAGCTGTACACTAGAAATGCCGGACCGCTCTCAAAGCTGCGTATTCATGAGTGGGCGGGATTAAGGGCAGTGACTACCGCACGGCGGTCCAGGGAAGAGACAGCTCCCCGGACCTCCCCCTCATGAATACGCCGGACCGCTTTGAAAGCGGTCCGACGTTTCTAGTGTAGAGCGCAGCAGTGTTTGTTAGCGTTATCGGAGGTTTCAGATGCTTTGAGGGTGACAGGTCCTCTTTAAGAAATAATAGTATAATAATAGATATATTCTTAGGACTATGGAGCCACATGTATACATACAAAAATACACATATAAAAACAGTTTATACAAGTATATTTCATGTATTAGGTACACATTATGGTCTTCAAAACTTCACAAAGAAACTCACTGTTTCTGGAAGACTGTGATGTGGGAAATCTGCAGCTTTTTGTTACAATGTGTTGGTGGCAGGGATGAGACAGAGGCTGCAGCCATTCTCCCCCACCCTATGGAGCCCACTGCTTTATCTCACGAGTGACCTGCTCCTGTGATTAGAAGGTGAGGCAGGGAGAAGCAAAGTGGCTGAGGACCTCGGGAAGCGTTGGGGGCTTTCTGTGCCATTTTCAGGCAGCATGAGCAGCTCACAGAGCAGCTGCAGAGGCTGACAGGAAGTCTCAGGAGTAGCAGGGTTTTAGTCCTGTCGGCACTACTGTGCCAGTTGTACAATGTTCCTGCACGGGAGGTGGGGGGCCCGTTTGAGGATGGAGGGCCCTTTAATCTTCCATGCTCCTCTTTCCTAACCTCTGAGGCTGGCTCTGCTGACCTGCAGTTCCTCAAGAAGTCGCATGGTCCGCTTAGCACAGGAAGCAGCTTGTTTCAGGACCTGTTTACAACTACATGTGCTTCTCACACAAGCATTGAGGTATCAGGAGGCAGGGCCCACCGGAGGATTCTCCGGCCCTCCGCTGTGCCAGTCCAACACTGTAGCAGCACAATATGGATACCCCATACTGTCGCTCTTAATCATGGAACCATTTCCGAAAAAAAACAATTAAAAATAGAACCGGTATGCTATCATCTATATTCCTAGATGAAATATTCAAACGACCCCGCCTGCTTTGAAAATTATAATTTTTTCAAAGTAAACGCTTCTAGCCCCCAGGCCCATTTTGGGTGGGGAGGAGCCGAGAGACAGGGGCTTGGACAGGCGAAAGCTCGCCTGGCAGCGGACCGTCAGCTCCCTCCCAAGATCCAACTAACATAGTTTTAACTGCAGCACCTTTAATCTACTACTACTTTACTGCCTTCATACATCGTTCCCTTATTAAACGAGCTGTGTCAGGCAGAATTTTCGGGTGTTTCACCAGATACATAATGGAACTCGGCCCATCTGTCGCCGCCATGTTGGAGACCTGGAGTTGCAATCATAGCAGCGCAATATGGATGCCCCATACTGTCGCTCTTAATCATGGAACCATTTCCGAAAAAGCTATTAAAAATAGAACCGCTATGCTATTCCATTATGCCTAGATGAAATATTCAAATGACACCACCTGCTTTGAAAATGATAATTTTTTCAAAGTAAACGCTTCTGGCCCCCAGGCCCATTTTTGGTGGGGAGGAGCCGAGAGACAGGGGCTTGGACAGGCGAAATCTCGCCTGGCAGTGAACCGCCAGCTCCATCCCAAGATTAGGCAGCCTCAGAGGCATCCATGCATACTGCTCCTGCTGTTTCCTGTCCATTTCACCTCCATGATCCTCCACAGCGTCCACCAATGTCTCCATGCGCAACTTTCATCTCTCTATACCCCAGACGCTGGAGCGCGTCAGGCAGAATTTTCAGGTGTTTCAGCAGATACATAATGGAACTCGGCGCATCTGTCGCCGCCATGCTGGAGACCTGAAGTTTCAATCATAGCAGCGCAATATGGATGCCCCATACTGTCACTCTTAATCATGGAAGTCGTCTCCATGGCTGCCTCCACATGTCGTCCCCTTATCAAACGAGCTGTGTCAGGCTCATTTTTCGGGTGTTTCACCAGATACGTTATGGAACTTGGTCACTATGTCGCCACCATGCTGTGTTATCGACTAAATATACCGTCAACCTTTTGTTCACATAGGAAATCATTTCAGTGCTTCTTGCTCATCTCCTTTGGTTGCTCTCTGCCACCCATTGGTTTGAAGCCTCAGTCCATTTGGGGTATGTCGCCAAGCCACTCTCTAGCCTGCCACTGCTGCTGCTGCCTCTGCATGCCGTCTTCTATAGTGTCAGGGTCAATTATTGGATGTTTTAGATGCTATCTAGCCTCATTCGGTCACTCTGTCATCGCCATGCTGTTGCCCATAATTTTGGCATAATGGTGCGATTAAGCAGCCTCAGAGGCATCCATGCATGCTGCCCCTGCTGTTTCCTGTCCATTTCCGTGGTGTTTTCATCATTTTCTGAGGTTTCCAGGTGTTTGGCCAAGCTTCCCTGTGCAGACCCTTGGTCCCTTTGAAAAATGCTCGAGTCTCCCATTGACTTCAATGGGGTTCGTTATTCGAGACGAGCACTCGAGCATCGGGAAAAGTTTGTCTCGAATAACGAGCACCCGAGCATTTTAGTGCTTGCTCATCTCTAATGGTTATGTTATATAGAATTGTTTCCCCTAAATCCCTTCCTCGTCCAATCCCTTCCCTTCCTTGGTTGAACTTGATGGACAAGTGTCTTTTTTTCAACCGTATAAACTATGAATTTAAAATTGGGATCTACACTCACCGGCCACTTTATTAGGTACACCATGATAGTAACGGGTTGGACCCCCTTTTGCCTTCAGAACTGCCTCAATTCTTCGTGGCATAGATTCAGCAAGGTGCTGGAAGCATTCCTCAGAGATTTTTGTCCATATTGACATGATGGCATCACACAGTTGCCGCAGATTTGTCGGCTGCACATCCATGATATGAATCTACTGTTCCACCACATCCCAAAGATGCTCTATTGGATTGAGATCTGGTGACTGTGGAGGCCATTTGAGTACAGTGAACTTATTGTCATGTTCAAGAAACCAGTCTGAGATGATTCCAGCTTTATGACATGGCGCATTATCCTGCTGAAAGTAGCCATAAGATGTTGGGTACATTGTGGTTGTAAAGGGATGGACATTGTCAGCAACAATACTCAGGTAGGCTGTGGCGTTGCAACGATGCTCAATTGGTACCAAGGGGCCCAAAGAGTGCCAAGAAAATATTCCCCACACCATGACACCACCACGACCAGCCTGAACCATTGATACAAGGCAGGATGGATCCATGCTTTCATGTTGTTGACGCCAAAATCTGACCCTACCATCCGAATGTCGCAGCAGAAATCGAGACTCATCAGACCAGGCAACGTTTTTCCAATCTTCTACTGTCCAATTTCGATGAGCTTGTGCAAAATGTAGCCTCAGTTTCCTGTTATTAGCTGAAAGGAGTGGCACCCGGTGTGGTCTTCTGCTGCTGTAGCCCATCTGCCTCAAAGTTCGACGTACTGTGCGTTCATAGATGCTCTTCTGCCTAGCTTGGTTGTAACGGGTGGCGATTTGAGTCACTGTTGCCTTTCTATCAGCTCGAACCAGTCTGCCCATTCTCCTCTGACCTCTGGCATTAACAAGGCATTTCTGCCCACAGAACTGCTGCTCACTGGATGTTTTTTCTTTTTCAGACCATTCTCTGTAAACCCTAGAGATGGTTGAGCGTGAAAATCCCAGTAGATCAGCAGTTTCTGAAATACTCAGACCAGCTCTTCTGGCACCAACAACCATGCCATGTTCAAAGACCCTCAAATCACCTTTCTTCCCCATACAGATGCTCGGTTTGAACTGCAGGAGATTGTCTTGACCATGTCTACATGCCTAAATGCACTGAGTTGCCGCCATGTGATTGGCTGATTAGAAATGAAGTGTTAACCAGCAGTTGGACAGGTGTACCTAATAAAGTGGCCGGTGAGTGTAGATAGACCCAGAAGCTGCCTCCTCTCACAAGTGTCCCAGTGACACTACATGTAGAGGCAGTGTCACTGGACCTGCCAATGTCTCTACTGCTGCCTACGAAGAATATGAACATACAAGAAAGGTTAGGGGTGGGAGAACTCAGAGGGGCTACTGAGATATCCCTAATAAATCACTAAGGCGATATAAGAAAGGAGTACAACTAGTGATTAATGAAACTATTTAAATGTGCGTTTATTTACAGAAGTTGATAAAGACACGTCAAATTGAATCTTTGCTGTCAGGATGTACAGTTCCTCGGCAGGGATGACCAATCTACAAGTGAAGGAGATAATAGGGAGTATGAGAGTAGGCCTGGGGTGTCCTCGGCTGTGTGAGTAGCTTAATGAAAATTAAGGCAAAAGAGTGCTCACCTCAGGAGTAGAATACAGCTCAGATCTCCCAATAGGGGCATTTGTGTAACTCCTTTGGAGATGGTGTCCAAAACGCTGGTGCTCCAGTGTGCAACGGAAATCAATTTGTGGACTCCTTTCTATGAAGAATATGGGAAAATATGCAAAGTTTTCCAGGATGGGATAAGGAAAACCACGCCTCTTTTAGCTACCTTGTAGGGCAACTCCCTTGACATCAAGCATGACCTACAGGAGGTCCTATGACATGATGTGGGATTAAAACCAAACCAGTACATCTATTCCAGAAGGAACAGACTCCCAACTGTAGACAGCACTGTTTTGACCTGATTGGGTCTCCTCAGTACAGCGTAGGGAACTGGTTTGGCTTGGTGAGAGGCTTGTGACTAGGGTCAGGAAATGCTCCACAGGTAGCTAAAAGAGGTGTGGCTTTCCTTATCCCATCCTGGAAAACTTGGTATATTTTCCCAGAATCCCCTAGTGGATCATTCATGGCTATAAGACTCCACACACCTACATGGGTGGCCTTAATTGGCAGTCCCCTTAAGGAGAACTCGTATGAAGAATATGAGAAGACAGGGAGTGGTAAATACCATGTGGGTCCCCTGCAGCTGCCTGCAGAGTGGACATAATGCTTGGCTGCTCTCTTTCTGTGTGTGAAGAAGACACATGTTTTTTTATAGTATTGAAAACTGGTTTTCTGTAACTCTGGTTGTGGTACATTAGTTTCCTGGTTGGTAACTTCTGTGTGAATGAGTGTGAATGACTTCTTATTCTACTTCTCTCATTAGGTCGGCCACCTAATGCTCTATTCTCTTCTGTTTAGTATTACCACCTGGGAGCTATGTACCAAAACCAGGGAATGTGCTTTTACAATGTAAAATTATGTAATATATGGTATGTTCTACTTACCTGCAGCATGGTGTGTCTGCTCTGACCTTATAAGAGGCAGGCCTGCAGCAGCTCTGGTTATAGGGGAAGCTGCAGAGAATTGTTGGTATTTCAATTGTGTAAAAGGTGTCACTGACCAGCAATCTGGGGGATTATGATTGTGGAGATTTGTGTTTTGCCTCCTGCTGGTCAGTGGAACTACAAGAGCCTGGTGTTTATTGAACCTATTATGTTATATATGGACTTTTCAAAATAAACTCCTTTGGATTATTTTCATCAAGCAAAGCCTGGTTATGTATTGAAAAGCCTATGCCTCACACTGTGCTTTTGGGGTCTGCCATAAATCTGGTTCCATCTACATCCTTAGTCATCATTACCTATCATAGAAATATTAATCTTAAGTGTGTAGCATTGTTGAACTCTGGGACAATTCCCATCTTTTGAAGTGTCCAGGCAGTTTTTACAACATCCTGGAGTTCTTTACAGCTTGATAAACTCTGACCTGATGACTGTTTTATGCAGACTTCAAAAGACATATGGTCATCTCTTTCCCAACTTACCCCCCTCCCTGCATCAGTACTTGGAAACAAAGAAACTGTTTAAATATTACCCTTTATTAACACTTTATTACATCCCAATTTTATCCCTTACACCACAAAGGACCAGCCAATGAGACTTTCTAAAATCTGGCCCTCAAAGACTTAAAAGAACTCAAAAAATCCCCAAAAAACACACCTGAATCATAATCCACAAACATAACCTCACCAATGATGAAAAAAGCAGTCACTCAAAAACAATTCCACCATAGTGATCAGACCTGAAGACAAAGGGGGAGGGATAGTGATCCAAGACTGCCCTAAATACATTGCTGAAGCATTGAACATCCTAGTCAATCTGTTCTTTTACGAACTGTTATCCACCAATCCCCTACCCGCTGAATACATAGCCTACACAAATATGATTCATCAAGCCAATCTCCTCAATCTTCTTAACAAAAAAGAGAAACATTTTTTAACTGTCAGTAACCCTCTCCTTCTTTTACCATCTACCCAATATTAACAAATCCCTAACCAACCCACCCGGGTGCCCAATCATTTCCACAATAAACTCCTTAACGAGCAATCTATCACACTTCATCAATCTCCGTTTACAACTCTTGGTCCTACAGCTACTACTGGTCTCTGCTAACAACTGATGTTTCAGCGCTTTATTTGGACATTCCCCACAACCTTGGGGTTGAAGCCATCAGAGATTCCCTTGCCTCAAACCCTGAAATGCCCACCACCCAAAGAGACTTCCTATTGGACAGCATCAACATCATTCTCCACGAAAACATCTTTTCATTTAACAGTACAATCTACCATCAAGTGAAGGGTTGCGGAATGGGCACCAGATTAACACCATCATACGCCAACCTATATATGGGATCCTTCGAGGCCAACTACATCCATAGCCCTAATCCCTTCTCTAAAACCATAATCTTCTTCCACTGGTACATTGATGACCTATTTTTCATCTGGCAAGGAGACCAGACACCAATAGAAGACTTTGTCAGCCATCTAAACAAAAATACAATGGGCCTATTTTTCAAAATTGCTTTCCTTGATCTCTTTATTCAGCTGAACAATGAAGGTTTCTTTTCCACAAGTAACCACTTTAAATCCGTCGATGTCAACAGCTGTCTGGACTTTAACAGGGCACATTACGCACCCTGGCTAAAGAACATTCCATATGGCCAATTCAAACGCATCAGAAAAAACTGTACCAACACCTCTACTTTTCACACCCAAGCAGACATCCTGAAACATAGATTCAAAGAAAAACACTATCCCAAACATCTGGTACGAGATGCACTCAGCAAAACACTAGCGCTCACTCAAGACCAATGCCTACATCCAACCACCCACACCTCTAGCCTAACATCTCAAACAACCCTGCTCAACTTCATCACAACATATAACACCAGCCACCACAATATCGAACAAATCACGATGAAGCATTGGTTGATCTACTCCGCGACTCTCACCTCAAACGTTCTCTCCCCAACTGGCCCACGGTGACATTTAGGAGGGCCAATATACTTTGCAATATCCTGGCACCCAGTAAACTAAACTCTGAGAGAAAAACTATCAACCACTTTCCTCACTGTCAATGGATCATATAAATGCAGGTCGGACAGACGCCTCTCTTGTGATAGCATCCAACACAGAAGAAAAACTTTTTGTTCCATTACCACCAGAGAGGTTTTCGAAATACAATCTTTCCTCAGTTGCCATTCTTTCTTTCTCATCTACCTCCTCGAATGCCAGCGGAATCTTCAATATATAGGCTGCACCACCCAAGAACCAAGAACTACATATCCGAATGAACAGTCATAGATCGAACACTAGTAATGGCTTCCTAAACCACGCTGTTTCCAGCCACTTTTCTCTAAAACACCACAATGATGTCAGTTGCATCCAAATCATCTCCATTGAACTCTCCAACCTTTAGAAGCAGGTTTCAAAAACTCTACCAGGGAGAATCCTATTGGATCTACAAACTAGATACCCTTTCCCCTACAGGTCGCAACGATATGGTTGAGACATCATTCAAACATTCACCTAGGACTTGTAAACCTTTTCTCTCCCAACACAAAGCATATTGTGTCCATTATTTTTGCTCTGCCCTCTTTCTCCCCCTCTAGCCTAACATCTCAAACACGCCCATCTCATTTATGTATCCATTAATCAATTTATTTATTTATTCATTTTGTTGGCCAAGTATTGTTATTTATGTTGCCTTTTCCTTTATTACTGTTATTTATTTATTCTGCAGGATAAGCAACACTCTTCATGTGTTCATTTGCCACTTATGCTACCTTCTCCTCTGTTGCTATTATAATCATTTCCTCCACTATGACCAACAATATCCCTATGTATATGCGAGAGATATACATGCTTATCTTCATAATCTACACTATACGGGTTCCACACATACTGACTTCTATCTTGGCTGTTGTGTGTCACCCAGCAACCCCGTTTTTTTTTTTCTTTTTTTTCAATTTGTGTCCTGTGTGAATGGTGAGTGCAAGGTTGAATAGGCTAAATTAATTAACCCATACAGTCGCACCCCAACACACAAGATAAGGCAGCGTGTCATTCCGTCATTAATATTAATAGTTTTAGTTGCAGCTATTTCAAACCTGCACTGATCTCCTTGTCTTGGTACTGTCTGGGTGCATTTAGGGTGCACCCTTGCTGCAGTACAACTCAAACATGTAAAGCAAGCCTCAGTCAGATTTGTTTTGTGTAAGGAGGGTTTTCAGGATTTGTAAAAAAGTGTAATGCCTACAGTATACCTCCATGCAGTAGTGTAGATAGCAAATGGCAAAAACTTGTGTAGGCAGCTAAAAGCAAGCAAAACATTTGGCGCACAGTTGGTTCCTAGTAGAAAACAACATAATTAAAAGATTTAAAATGACAATCCTAATTAATTAATTTAACAAATCTCTTTTATCACCAAACTTCCCTGAGATAATTGGTCCCACCAGGGGTGGGAAGCAAGTAGTTAAGCAGCAAGTGATTTTAACACTTCAGTGAGCTTATGCTGGAGCAGAACTTACTACTACTGCTACTTATTAGTGGCAAATCATGGATTCTTAGCACAGTTTACTAAACAATATCACAATAAAAATAAATCACTCTTTGGCAACTAAAATTCCAACATTAAAAAGACCTCTCTGTAGCTGGAATAAGAATTCAGTATTTAAATGTGGTTTTCATTCTTATTAGTATGAATATACAGTACATAAAATATTGATATCAATGGGATTGGCCACTTTACATAATGTTCTTTTTGTAGTTCTGGTCCTCTTTCTACAATGTAGTAAAGCCCCGTGTATCAGAAATGTTTTTTTACCTTATCAGTTGCCATTCCTATATGGCTGTAGATGGAGGGTCATGTGGTCTCTTATTGTCCATGACTATTCTACCTTCAAGAACCTAATGTTAGTATCAATGAATATTATTATAAGGTCATGGAAGGTTGGACATTTAGGATCACATGACAGGACAGGGACGGCAGCTGATGAGATAAAAGACATATCTGAAACTGGAGGTTTTACTTGACATATCAAGAAAGTCAGGGGCATAACTAGGAGAGGCTGGGCCTCATAGCACACTTCTGAGTGAGGGCCCTTCCCCTTAAAAAAATATACATTATTGTACAACCGGAGCAAACAATTTGGGTCCATACCGAATTTGGTACTGTTTTGCGGGATCCTGGTCCATGCTTAAGCAACCAATCAAGCAGCTAACAGCCCCTTAGCAACTATAGACATGTCTACTGTAGACATCCCTTTGATTGGCCAGGCTGGACATATGACTCATATGGCATATGGCAGTATAAGATGGCTGGAGACAGTTAGAAAGAAATTGTTGCTCCTCATAGAGTCAGATAGATAGGAAGGGACTTTGGTTGCAGCAGTGGTTCAGGGCTAATACTGAACCCCTGATTAAGCATGTTTCCTGGCAAAACATGTCAGGGGGCTTATTCATGTCTTTTTTTAATTAGCAGTGTTGATCCCCCATGGTCTCTTATTGCCACAAATATACCTATCACACAGCTCATACTGATGATAAATGCATAGGAGCATACCAGTGTTCTACTCTATAGCCTACTAGCATAATTCTCAAGTTATAAACCTAGTGATATAGGTGTTTGTCTTCTATTGAGACCCTTTGGAATATAGTCTAGACAGGTCTACAACTTTGAAGATACAGCATATAGTGTTAGTTCCTGTTTAGGTGACAACAGCTATATTACACTATGGGTATACACTTTGACATTTAGCAGTATATATGAAGAAGTTGTCACTTCTTTTGTGTGGTGCTTATTGATATCTGTCCCCATCTTCAGATATTAAGTTCACCTACAAAAACTAAAAGTAAACTAAAGTTGACAATATATGGGATGTATCTGAAATTGTGTTTTTAAAGCACTTTACTGTTTGGACCATGCTGTAGTATAGCTAATTATAGATTTTAATTGTTAAAAATAAAAGTGACATTTTATCATATGTTATATTGTCTGGATATGGGTTAATTTGTCTGCCGATTTGGCAGTTTTGTAGAATATTTATCATAGTGTTTAGCCCGCATTAATACATGGATTATAGAAGTGCTCGTGATAGTGAATAGAGTTCACTTATACATGGATAATACAAATGCTCTTCATAGTCATTAGCACACATTAATACATGGAACAAAGTAGTGCTCATCATAGTGATTGGCATGTGTTAATCGGTGGAAAATAAAAGTGCTCATTATAGTGATCAGCATGGATAAATATGTGGATCATACAAGTGCTCATCATATTGAATAGAGTGCATTAATACATGGATAATAGAAGTGCTTATCATAGTGCTTAGTGAGCATTAATGTGTGGATCATAGGAGTGATCATCCTAATGAATAGCGCACAGTGATACATATATAATAAAAGTTCTTTTGTCCATGAATAGCACTCACTAATAAACGGATCCTAAAATTGCTACCTTTAGTGAAGAGCATCCAATCATACCTTGATTGAAAAGGTGCTTCTGTCAATAAATAGTGTACATTTATATCAAATGTTTACATGTAATTTTCTGAGTCAGAATTTTATTCGATGACCACTAATATGCATTAAATTCTGCAGTAAGTTTGTCATATGGAGTGTTTTTGGTTACTACACAACCAAAAAACTGAGCTGTATGTACAAAACAGAGAGGCAGAAGTCTTATACACTGATTTCTCTCTGGTGTGGTGGTTACTCCACTCTGAAAGTTCCATGAAGGTTTAATATTATGCATAATGCAAATGAGGGCAAGCATAAATGTCTTGTTGAATGTATCCAACGTTTTCCAAAGATACAGGCAGAGCACCTCATCCTGCTTCTTGTTTTTCCCTGGGCTACAGCAATGAGTTTAGGGATAGAGGGCAGCTTGCATATTTCTCCATCGTTAGTAAAATAGATTTAGCACTTGAATAGTGGTCATTCTCCATTGAGTTCTTAGCAAATCATCATTGAATATAATCCATAAAAGAGTGAACAGGTGAAAACTTAACACATCAACATTTTCACAGATAATGTGATGAATAATACATGTGGCATCTGTTGGAGGGGAGCATAGTCATCTGTATCCTTTATGGAGACATCAATGTCAGATAAGTACTCCACCACTAGTTTATTCTCTCAACTTCACTATTATGAGTGGTGGAATTAAAGGGGTATTCCAGGAATATGAATGTCTGATACAAAAACCCATGATGCTATAAATAAATGAATATAACAAAACTCAATGTCATTAGTCACAGAATGGAGCATAAATAGTTTGATTTTATGATTCACAATATTTTATTGCCCCTCTAAAGTATGCAGAGTTATCACCAAGATGGCCACCATTTGAAACTACAAGTCCCATGATCCTTTAGTCCTCAGTAACTCCTCCTCCTCTGCTCCCAGTGATGATGTAACAGACTTTCTTGCTCTGTTACCATAGTAATTATGTGTAACTGCCTTCACTGCACATCACCACACCACTCGCCATACTGGATGCACTGCAACCAACAGACTACAGCCAAACATAGTGGTGATCACATGACCTGTAAAGGAAGTTGCTGGACATATGATGTGGACATGTGACCAGTGGCCATCTTCTGTCCTCTATCTGCTCTGCATGGAGGAAATCAATGGACTGATTTAAGGGCCAGTAGCATTTTAATTCTTCATTACATTGTATGTCCATAGCATTTTTTTGCTTAGCAAAATTTTAAATAACAAATATTAGCTTATATTTTAAGAACCGATTTGTATATGAATTATGCAGATTCTTGGAATACCCCTTTAAGGATATTATTTTATCTTTATAGCACGGATCCAGTAGGCTGACCAACCATTAATTGCCACTGGTGGATATTGGAAAAACTTTGCTCTTCCTCTCACAATCATAAAAGGCCCAATGGGAAAAACCTAACCCGTTCTCTCAATGCCAAAAAAAAAATGTAATGGTTACCCATATGCAATTTTGGTCCGCTCATAATAAAACAGGGAAAACGCCTTGCAAAAAATGGATTGTGTAAAATACTTAAAAGTGGTAGTGGAAGTGGAAGTGGTGGAGGAGGAGGTAGCCAACCATTCACTTAGGCACTGTCACAGCCAAGTCCCGTGGGATCAACCCCTGGCTCATCTTACTGAATGTAAGAATGTCCACATTGGCTGTGTATAGACTGATCCTCCTTTCAGTGATGAAATCCCCAATGGTGCTGAACACACGTTTGTTTAGAACACTTGCGACAAAGTAGACCAGCACCTCTAAGGCAAAGAGGGCAAGCTCTGTCCAGTTTACCAATGAAGGATTGTAAACCAAGCACACTGATGTACTGATGTGTGCCCCTTCTGGCAGGATCCACTCGTTACACATTATGCAAATGAGCCTGAGGGGCTCCAGGCTCACTAAAAACCTTTGGAGCCCAGAGCCCCTCAGGCTCATTTGCAAGTTCATAAGAAGCTAAAACTCTAGCAGATCCTATTGTAGGGGGCACACACCATTATGTCAGTGGGCTTTATTTACAATCCTTGATTCTGGTGGTAGATGTCCTTTAAAGTCTTTAGATGTAAAATAATGAAAAAAATAAACTTTTTATATTTACGTAGATGTGAGACCAATGAGAAACATTGGTCTCACATTAGAAGATCTTGCGTCTTATCTTACAATGCGGGAAGTGAAGCTGGCTTCACCTGCAACTCTTGCACAGTGAAGCCGGGTTGTAATACGTCACTATCACTTTCTAGAAAGCACAGGAACTGTGGAAACGGGGGACAAGCTGAGTATAAAGTTTGTTTTAAAAAATCAAACAGGGCGATTTGGGACAATAAACCACTGGTCCATAAGCACCTATGGGAGGTTCAGGGTCCCAAATCGTCATGACAGGTTCCATTTACGCAAAACTGTGCTTTAACTGTACTTACGTAAAACATATTTTATTCACATCATTTGTATATTTGACAAAAACTAGGATAAAATGCAGCAGCAGTGCAAATTAATCAAACCCTTTACTTCATTTGCAGGAAGTGTGTACACCTATATAAAAGTAGAAGTTTTATCGGTTTATTGTACTGGATCATTCAGGTATGTGTTAACACAAGGAGGAATGGCATCATAATCTAAGAGAAGCAGTTGTATTTGCACATTATCTGTGAAGAGTTTTTAGTTCATTCCAAAAAATTTGACATATAGAATTCTACAAGGAAATGATTATTCACATGTACAAAACATTCAAGACAATTGACAATCCCGAAAATTGTTAATTTCGGCCCATGAAATATAGATAATTTGCAAAGAAAATCCAAACAGCTGCATTTCAGAGTACTTTTTCCACACATGGCAATTGTTATCTGCTATCTGTTAATGTTCATCCGAAGTACTGACTGCATGCTGCTATTGATTTACAGGGTCTAGAAAGGAAACATATTCAGGTCTATTATATTTTTTAACAAAGTCAGAAATATTAGAAATAGGAAAGACATTTTATTCTATGTATTATATAACCTTATAGAAAATATTACAGAGCCACTTTAGTGTGTACAACCTAGACTCTGACGCAGGTTGTTTTAATATATTTTTCCAGTAGACCTCCTTTGCAGGATATTTTCTTTTACTATGATGATTTACTTTTATGAAAACATTGTCTATTAATACTGGTGCTTTACTGCAGAGTTCAGATCTCAGAGCACAGCCATTAGTTGTAGAGTGGAGAAATATAGGATACTTTAACAAATGGCACAAAGTTATATTTTCTCTAAATAACACTTGTAAAGGCCAGGTAATTATATTCATAATATTGTCTATAATTCAGGAGCAGGACTCTGCAAGACTCAGTAAAATTCTGTAAGTACGGAAATAATCTTCAGCCCGGATGCAAGGCAAAATAACAAATTGTTTTACTTTTTTATTTTTCAAAAAAATTATAACCACAGGAAATAAGAAAACATATATACCTTCAACTATAATTCCCAACCTTTTCACCATTAAAGAATAATCAATATAATTTCCCATATCCTGAAAAACTCATCCCACTGTAAAAGTGGTACAAAAGTACAAACATTACTGAAATAAGGTCACCTTGTGTGACCCAAATAAAACTGCTCAAAATAAAGGAACACTCAAATAACACATCCTAGATCTGAATGAATGAAATATTATCATTGAATACTTTGTTCTTCACAAAGTTGAATGTGCTGACAACAAAATCACAAAAAAATATGAATGGAAATCAAATTAATAAACCAATAGAGGCCTGGACTTGGAGTAACCCACAAAATTAAAGAAAAACACACTAAAGGTTGATCCCACTTTGATCTAATGTCCTTAAAACAAGTCAAAATAAGACTTAGTACTGTATGTGACCTCCATGTACCTGTATGACCTCCCTACAATGCCTTAGCATGCTCTTGATGGGGTTTCGGATGGTCTCCTCAGGGATCTTCTCCCAGACTTGGACTAAAGATGAATGCCTTCATCCAGCAGGTACTGCTGACACACTCCAGACACTTGAGGTCCAGCGTTAGATAGAACCGAGGGCCAACTGCCCCAGCATATGGTTTCACAAGGAGTTTGAGGATCTCATCTCCGTCCCTAATGGCAGTCAGGCTACCTCTGGTGAGCACATTGATGGCTGCGCGGCCCTCCAAAGAAATTCCATTCCACACCATTACTGACCCACTGCCAAACCAGGCATGCTAAAGGATGTTGCAGGCAGCAGATCGCTCTCCACGGCGTCTCCAGACACATCGGTCACACATGCTCAGTGTGAACCTGATTTCATCTGTGAAGAGCACAGGGAGCCAGTGGCTAATTTGCCAATCCTGGTGTTCTTTGGCAAATGCCAAGCGTGCTGCATGGTCCTGCACGGAGTCAGTTTCTAACCATTTGTACAGACACATGCACATTTGTTGCCTGCTGAAGGTTTCCAGGCATCTGGCAGTGCTCCTCTTGTTCCTCCTTGCATAAAGGCAGAGGTAAAGGTCCTGCTGCTGTGTTGTTGCCCTCCTACACCCCCCTCCACATCTCCTGGTGTACTGGTCTGTCTTCTGGAAGCACCCCCAGCCTCTCAACACCACACTGACAGACACAGCAAACCTTCTGGCCACAGCTCGCATTGAGGTACCAGTCTGGATGAGTTGCAATACATGAACCTTGTGTGGGTTGTAGAGTCTGTCTTCCATGAGTGTCTTCCATGAGTGAAAGCACCACCAACATTCAAAATTGACCAAAATATCAGCCAGAAAGCATTGGTACTGAGAAGTGGTCTGTGGTCCCCACCTGCAGAACCACTCCTTTATTAAGTGTGGCTTGCTAACTGCCAATAATTTCCAGCTGTTGTCTATTCCATTTGCACAACAGCACGTGCAATTGATTGTCAATCAGTTTTGCTTCCTAAGTGGTCAGTTTGAATTGATAGAAATTTGATTTACTTGGAGTTATATTGTGTTTTTTAAGTGTTCCCTTTATTTTTTTGAGCAGTGTACAGAAGCAGCACTGGATTAACCAGTTAACCAGACATAATAACTGAGTCTCTAGTGTAAATGAATAGAGGAAACCACCCATTTTCTGTGATAACTACCGTAACAACTATCTCCCTTTAACCCCTTAACTACGTTGGCTGCAGGTGTTTGGAAAGGGTTCACGGGTTGAGCCCTCTCCATAGCGGGTGAGCTAATTTCTCGCTCTCCACTTTCAAAAATCCCTAACTTTTTCATTTTTCCGTGTACAGAGGGCTTATTTTCTGAGTAACAAATTTTACTTCTCAGTGATGTTATTTATTATTTCATGCCGTGTACTGGGAAGCTGGAAAAAATCCCAGATTTAGTGAAATTAGCAAAAAAAAGCATTTGTGTAACTTTCTTGTGGGCTCGGTTTATTCTTTGGTTTAGTATGACCATGGTGATATCAAATTTATATATGTTTTATTGCATTTTAATACTTTTTCAAAAATTAAATGAATGTGTACTAAAAATTTAATAATTTTGCCTTCTTCTAATGCTAATAACTTTTTCATACTTTGTTGTATGAAACTGTGTGAGGTGTAATTTTTTGCGAAATGAGCTGATTTTTTCATTGCTACCATTTTGAGGACTGTGCGACAATTTGTCCACTCTTTTTTACATTTTTTATTTGTTGTAAAATGGTGTAAAAGTTGCTTTTAAGACATTTGGGAGCTATTTTCCGTTATGGGATTCATCACTGGCAATAACCATTTTAATATTTTGATAGATTGGGTATTTTGAGACACGGTGATACCTAACATGTTTGTGGTTTTTACTATTTGTTACGTTTTACATTAGTTGTAGGGAGTGATTTGAATTTTAAGGTTTTTATATTTTTTTAGAAATTTTTATAGATTTTTGAAACTTTTTTTCCCTATTTTTTAGACCCTCTAGGGTACATTGACACTAGATGGTCTGATCATTCAGACAACATTGGATTAAAGTCTATCAAAATATAATAACATCATCAAAAGCCATAAAAAATTACACCACAAAAGCTCTGTACAATGAAGTTTGAAAATGTTTTTAGCCCCAGAAAATGGCAAAGTGAAGAAATGGTTTTTTGTACAGGAGGTTTTAAATTTTGTAAATATATGAAAACATTATAAAACCTATATAAATTTGGTATCCCCATTATCGTAACGACCCCCCATAAAAAGAAGACATGTTATTAGGGGCGCACAATGTAAGCCTTAAAATCTAAGACCACAAGAAAATGGCACAAATCCATTTTTTCAGCAATTTGACTGCATTTGGAATTGTTTTCCCGGCTTCCCAGTACATAGCATGCAATACTATATACTGTCACTTATGAAGTCCAATTTGTTATGCAGAAAACAAGCCCTAAAGCTCTTTACATGGAAAAATGGAGAGTAAAAATGAAAATGCAAAAAGGGTCTGGTTGTTCAGTAGTTAAATCATGTTAAGCAGCAGTGCATCTGTATAATTAAGCAATAAAATATTATGATCACATGATTTAAGATGTCTATTTTTTCTGTATCAAATTGCTGTATGACTCGATGGATGGAATGGATTACAGTGCTGACGCCTGCCAGTAACTGCGGCAGTCAGTTATAATTAACCTGGCACCTAACAGTGCTTTACTTGACACATCACCATTGTCATGCTTAGAGGTTGTGGATCCTCTGAACCACTGCGGATGATGACACAAGCCACTACGTAGGACCGGAGTCTAAGTGGCAACCCGTTTTCACCAGAGCCCGACGCAAAGCGAGTTGGACTTGCTGCAGTATGGTACCACCAGTTCGTTCCACCGGCAGGCAATCTCGTAGTCAGAGACAGGCAGGAGGTCAGGACAGGCAGCACAGGATCGAAGTCGGAGATGTAGCAACAGGTCAAGGCAGACGACAAAGGAGCGAAGTCAAAAACGGAACCGGGATTACAGCTTTCTCTAGGGCTTTAGGAACAAAGATCCTGCAGGGTGTGATGGGAGAGGCCGGTTTAAATAGCCTTATGGGAAATGGCCAGCGCCAATTAATGGTGTGCTGGCCCTTTAAATTTCCTGAAGAGACAGGGCAAGGGGAAGTGCATGGAGCGAGGCCGGGACTCGGGAGCAGCGACAGGTATGTGGCGCTGGTGCTGCGCCTGCGGGAAACAAGGGGCACGGGTGATCCCGCAACCCACGATATGGATCGCGGGACCACCCATGACACAGTGCCCCCCCTCCCTTGGCCTCCCACTCGTCTTGGGCTGGAGGAATCTCTGCAGGAGATCACGGTCCAGGATATTGTCCTCCGGGTCCCATGACCTCTCTTCCGGCCCAAACCCCTTCCAGTCGACCAAGAAGAACCGCTTCCCCTTTACCGTCTTCATGTAAAGGATCTCCTTTACCTCATAGGTGTCGGTGGAGTCAGCCACAGGGGTGGGAGGAAGTACTTCCCGGGAGAAGTGGTTTAGGATGACAGGCTTGAGCAGGGAGACATGAAAGGAGTTTGGGATGCGCATGGTGGGAGGAAGGTGCAACTTGTAGGACAACGGATTGATACGAGTCAGGACTTTGAAAGGACCCAATAATCGAGGACCAAGCTTGTACCCGGGTATCTTCAGATGGATGTACCTGGAGGATTACCAGACCTTGTCCCCAGGAGAGAAGAAAGGAGGATGCCTGTGTTTCTTGTCGTCCTGGGTTTTGGTGCGGGCAGACACCTGAAGTAGGTATTTATGAGTCTGTTCCCAGACAAAACTGAGGTCTTGCACCAATTCTTCCACCGAAGGAACATCCAAGGGAACTGAGAGAGGAAGCGGTGGGCGTGGAATTCTTCTGAAGACAATAAAGAATGGGGCTGTCCCAGCAGATTCCGAGTCCAGAGAGTTGTAGGAGAACTCTGCCCAGGGCAATAAAGTGGACCAGTCGCCCTGATGGGCAGAGACGAAATGACGGAGGTGGCAGCCCAGAGTCTGGTTAATCCTCTCCACTTGTCCATTGGACTGAGGGTGGTAAGCTGAGGAGAAATCCAACTTTACCTGCAGTTGGCTGCAGAGAGAACACCAGAAGCGTGAAACAAACTGATGACAATTTGTAGAGGAAGACCATGTAGCCAGAAGATATGTTGGAAGAAGAGGCTGGCTAGACGTGGAGCAGACGGTAGACCTGGAAGAGGGACAAAGACGTCTTCAAAAAACGGTCTGTCACCACCCAGATGACGGTATTCCCCGAGGAGGATGGAAGGTCCGTGACAAAGTCCATAGCCATGTGTGACCTCGGGTGACTGGGTATCGGCAACGGAAGCAAGACACCAGCCGGCTTTAGACGAGAAGGCTTATTACAGGCACAGGAGGTGGAGGATCCCGGGTGAAAGTCCCGAACATCTTTGACCAAGTCAGGCCACCAGTAGTAGTGGTAAATGAGGGCCACGGAGCTTTGCACCCCAGAGTGCCCAGCCAGGGGTGAAGAATGTCCCCACAACAAAATCCTCTTCCACAGAGCAGGTCGGACATACATATTACATGGGGGAAGCTGCCGCAGAGCCACTGGAGCAGCAGCAACCAACTGTTCTGGAGAGATGATATGCTGAGGAACCAGTTCTTCTCCAACGACATCTGAGGCATGGGAAAGGGCCTTTATATTCTTCTCCACAGGTGGGAAGTGGATCATCAGGTTGAAGCGGGAGAAGAATAGTGACCAACGGGCTTGCCTGGGATTAAGACGTTGAGTTGTTTGGAGGTACGAGAGGTTCTTATGATCTGTTTAAACACTATACAAGATGAGAGAGACTAGATGACGAGCTCCCTCCAAAAGATATCACCATTCTTCCAGTACAAATTTGATGGCCAAAAGTTCTCTATCCCGAAAAGAGTAGTTCTTCTCTGCAGGAGAAAAAGTTTTGGAAAAGAAGCTGCACGTGAGCGTTCAGGCCTTAGGCCCCTTCAGCCCTTAGGCCCCTTCTGGGTGAGCACCGCCCCAAACACCGAATATAAGATGCTTCCACCTCCAGGATAAAAGGCTTCTCTGTATCTGGTCTAGAGAGAACTGGAGCCGTGGCAAAGATGGACTTTAACTTTGTGAAGGCTTCTTCAGCCACCGAAGGCCAGAGGCATGGATTAGCGCCCTTCCTGGTGAGCGCAACGATAGGAGCAACTAAAGTAGAAAAATGTGGGACAATCTGCCAGTAGTCGTGAAACCCAGGAACCTCTGAATGGCCTCGAAGACCTTCTGGACGTGGCCAATGCAGAACTGCAAACAGGATCCATCTGGAGACCTTTGCCGGAGATAGTGTAGCCAAGAAAAGGAAGACTCCGTTGGTGAAACAGACACTTCTCGAGCTTGGCATAGAGACGATTAGCCCGTAGGCGGCCAAGGATTGCCGTACGTGAGACTGGTGGGTCTCGTGGTCTGGAGAGTGTTAAATGCTGTCTTCCATTCGTCTCCCTCCCGATGAGATTGTAGGCCCCACGAAGGTCCAGTTTAGAAAAAATATTGGAACCACGCAGGCGGTCAAACAGCTCAGTGATCAATGGCAGAGGGTAGCGGTTTTAATCGTCATCTTCTTAAGTCCGCGATAATCAATGCAAGGATGCTAGGAGCCATCCTTTCGCCCGCAGGAAAGGAGGACTTCCATATGAAACCTCTTTGCAGGTTCTCTTTGATATACTCCGACATGGCTGTGGTCTTGGGAACAGAGAGCGGATACAACTGACCTCGGGGAAGAGAGGTACCTGGCAACAACTCAATAGAGCAATCGTAGGGACGATGCAGTGGCAAAGTTTCAGCCTGCTTCTTGGAGAACATGTCAGAGAAGTCCCGGTAGCATGTTGGTAGACCTTCCAAGGTCTTTGGAGACACAGAGGAGACCAATACAGGTACAGGTAGAGACACCACCATACAGCGGGACCAGCACTCTGGACCCCAATGAAGAATTTTCCCTGTCATTGAGTTGAGTACTGGTGCATGGAGCTGCAGCTATGGAAGGCTCAAAGCCAGATGAGGAAGGCTTCGTGAACAGACTTGGGGTTGCTCGAGGCGTGACTCTTCAGGCATGCTCCCTAAACCGCATGTCTATCTGGGTGAGCCAAGGTGATGGGGCCACTCAGAGTAGACGGCAGATCAAGAGCGGCGAGAGCATCCTTAACATGAGAATAAAGACTCTTTTTGAAAGCTGTTGACAGGGCCACGTCGTTCCAGGAAAGCTCTGAGGCCAGGGTACGGAACTGGACCGCATATTCTCCCACAGAAGAGTTCATTTGGCACAGATTCAACAGCACAGTTTCAGTCGAGGAGGCCCATGCAGGTTCTTCAAACCTCTTCATGGACCGGAACTCTGCCAGAAATGCTTTGAGAGTAGCTGTGATTTCTGTTGTTTCTGTCCCAAAGAGGGGTAGCCCAGGCCAGGGCTTTCTTTTGGAAAGGAGGCTGATTATGAATGTCACCTTGGATCGCTCCGTGATGAATTGAGACGACATGAATTCCATGTGCAGGGAGCACTGGGTTATAAAGCCCCTGCACATCTTAGGATCGCCATCATACTTGCTGGGCATAGACAGCCGTAGCCTAGGTTCAGCGGCAGGAAGACAGGCCGGGGCAACCGCGGGAGCCGCCTCAGGAACCGGTTGTTGTTGCTGGGTGGCTAGCAGCTGTTGCAGCATGGCGATAACTTGTTCCAGCTGTTCACGTTGATCGGCAATCTCCCAGGATTGCTGGACCACTATGGTGCAGAGTGCATATTAATGAGCAACAAAATTCATTTTTTGCTTTTACTGATTGGCTGTAATGAAACAAAGAATGAAACATTTAGAGGAGTCTGAATATGTTCCGTACCCACTGTATAAAAACTGATAAGTGCAAGAAATTTGGTAGGTGCCCATTTAAACTAATCAGATAAATTGCATTATTCTGTAATCTGTACCAAACTATTTGGTTGCTGTGGCAGATACATTTTCTTTTTTTCTGTTAAAGCTATTTTTTTAGGTTCTTCCATCTACAACTAGGGAATGGGCTATTCCATTTACTTCTAAAAAATGAAAAGAAATCTAATTTAGGGAAAACTTTCTAGTTGATATTATTAAGTGTGTTCCATCTGACTCTGATAATAAACACTATAGAATTAAACTGTACAATGAATATCCTAAAGATGGAAAAAGTGTATTAACTGGGCCCAAATCCATGATATTTAAATCCTATTGATGCAAATATGAATCTCAAGGACAAAGCTTCAACAGCCTTTTCATAAATCTATCCCTATGCATTGCATAATATTGTAATTAGATTTTATTTTATTCTCAGACAACTTGGAGACTAAATCAATCAATCACTCACTCTTTTTAAAAAAGGGAATATATATTTTTATAAAGGGAATGTTCCTGTGGCTGTCTGGTCTAAATATAATATGAATTAAATGCCTGTGATAAACTTGATCTTTTCACTTGTCAATATTCATTTGATTTCTAAGCATAGTAAAATGATTTTGCATATTGTGTGCTATTTCAGATTCTGCCAACAGGAGAAGTAAAAAGAAATCATAAGAAATACTGGAGAAAGTAAAGAAATGGAATCCATTCTGGATCAGTGAGATGCACTGCATATATTATATGCACAAGGAAAATATATTTGTTTTTGTTCAAGTAAGAAACCTGCTACCAATGTTCCATTACCCTCCCTTGAAACAATATACATATACTGTTATCTGTATTCATGCACTCATTTCTTTTTCAGCATTTTTCGAGAAGCATAAGAAATTACCCTTTATGTTACTTTCAGCAGAAAGATGATTTTCTGTTGATTGCTACATAATAGAAAACCTGAAAGGACAGCTAATAGCAGAACACAAAGGTCTCACTCTGAGAATGTAAGGGACATACAAAACATATTCAAAGGGAAATACACTATACATATAGTGTTGTAGCCAATTCATTTATGGTTCCATTGCTTGGAGAAATAGGAATAGAAGATGTGATATGAATAATATGTCAGCTCATGCTATTTTTGTTGAATGGTGCTGAGAGCAATAATAATAAATGATAACAATACCCACCAGGGGCATAACTTGGCCCTCATGGGCGGAAGGGCCTGTGCCTGTCACCATTCAATATCTTTCCCTTCTTCTTGAAGACAGACAGGGCTGCTTGACATAAAGGGCTGCAGCTAGCTCCAGGTCTCCGGGATGGAGTATCCTCTGGCAGCTGACCTCCTGCTCTGGTTCCCATGTGTGCAGTGTACAGGGTGATTCACATTACAGTCTGTGCTCACTCTCTTCAATATGAAAACATATATATCTATATATACCTATATATATATATATATATATATATATATATATATATATATATATATACATATACACTCACTGGCCACTTTATTAGGTACACCTGTCCAACTGCTCGTTAACACTTAATTTCTAATCAGCCAATCACATGGCGGCAACTCAGTGCATTTAAGCATGTAGACATGGTCAAGACAATCTCCTGCAGTTCAAACCGAGCATCTGTATGGGGAAGAAAGGTGATTTCAGTGCCTTTGAACATGGCATGGTTGTTGGTGCCAGAAAGGCTGGTCTGAGTATTTCAGAAACTGCTGGGATTTTCACGCACAACCATCTCTAGGGTTTACAGAGAATGGTCTGAAAAAGAAAAAACATGAAGTGAGCGGCAGTTCTGTGGGCGAAAATGCCTTGTTGATGCCAGAGGACCGAGGAGAATGGGCAGACTGGTTTGAGCTGATAGAAAGGCAACAGTGACTCAAATCGCCACCCGTTACAACCAAGGTAGGCAGAGGAGCATCTCTGAATGCACAGTACGTCGAACTTTGAGGCAGATGGGCTACAGCAGCAGAAGACCACACCGGGTGCCACTCTTTTCAGCTAAGAACAGGAAACTGAGGCTACAATTTGCACAAGCTCATCGAAATTGGACAGTAGAAGATTGGAAAAACGTTGCCTGGTTTGATGAGTCTCGATTTCTGCTGCGACATTCGGATGGTAGGGTCAGAATTTGGCGTCAACAACATGAAAGCATGGATCCATCCTGCCTTGTATCAACGGTTCAGGCTGGTGGTGGTGGTGACATGGTGTGGGGAATATTTTCTTGGCACTCTTTGGGCCCCTTGGTACCAATTGAGCATCGTTGCAATGCCACAGCCTACCTGAGTATTGTTGCTGACCATGTCCATCCCTTTATGACCACAATGTACCCAACATCTGATGGCTACTTTCAGCAGGATAATGCGCCATGTCATAAAGCTGGAATCATCTCAGACTGGTTTCTTGAACATGGCAATGAGTTCACTGTACTAAAATGGCTTCCACAGTCACCAGATCTCAATCCAATAGAGCATCTTTGGGATGTGGTGGAACGGGAGATTCGCATCATGGATGTGCAGCCGACAAATCTGCGGCAACTGTGTGATGCCATCATGTCAATATGGACCAAAATCTCTGAGGAATGCTTCCAGCACCTTGCTGAATCTATGCCACGAAGAATTGAGGCAGTTCTGAAGGCAAAAGGGGGTTTAACCCGTTACTAGCATGGTGTACCTAATAAAGTGGCCGGTGAGTGTATATATGTATATATATATATATATATATATATATATATATATATAGATGAAGCAAAGTCAAAGTCAGCACAATCTTGTAGACTCCTAATAAGGAGGGGTGGAGCACCCCCAAAGGTTCTGGCTTGATCCTCTTGTAGATAAATAAAGTAAAAAGCGGGCAGCACTCCATGGTTCCAATTTCAAAATAAAAGGTGAACTTTATTGAAAAAGTCTTGACATTTGGTAAGCTTGATAAAGGTGTCACCAAACATTCCCACTTTTTGCACCAAAACATTCCCACTTTTTGCAATAAAGTTCACCTTTTATTTTGAAATTGGAACCATGGAGCGCTGCCTTCTTTTTACTTTGTATACATATATATAAAGCTGAATGTATGTATGTGTGTATGTATGTATGTATGTATGTCAACTAAAAAAAGCTGTAGTGTCGCGTTTACAGTCAACAAATTTTGTACAGCAGCTTTAAGTGACTCAGGGAAAGTCATAGATTAGGTTTTCATCTGAACTTTTCACCCCACGCTTTCCAAAATCCACTTATTAGACATATACAGACATAGGGGGAGATTTATCAGAAGTGTCTGAGGTAAAACTGTTCCAGTTGCCCATGGAAACTATAAGACATCAGCTGTAATTTTATAAACAGCTGTGCAAAATTGAAACGAGCTCTGGTTGATTGCCATGGGCAACTAGAGCAGTTCTGGAACTGACAGTCACTGGAATTAGAGTGCCTGAGACAGACAGTCACTGGAATGAGAGTGCCTGAGACCGACAGTCACTGGAATGAGAGTGCCCGAGACAGACAGTCACTGAAATGAGAGTGCCAGAGACCAACAGTGACTGGAATGAGACTGCCCGAGCCCCAGTCCTGGCAATGTTAAGCTTACTAGTCAATGTCTATTCTAAGCTGAATGTACATGCTAATGTCAGATCACAGCAGCAATGTTAGGAGTTCCGAAAGTCTCCCGGATGGCAGGACACAAAGATTTTCTTTTAATATTTTATTGTTAAAACTTAAAAACCATAACAGGCATAATTAATTAAAAATAAATAAAAGAAATACATGTTTTAAGACTAGACTGGGTTCTTCTTCAGTTGAGTTTCATGTCTGCATGTGTAGTAAATGTGTGTGCACATGTGTCTGTGCGTACTTGTGCATGCGTGCGTCCAGAAGCGTAACATAAGAGGTCACGACTGCGACCGGGCCTGAAGATCGGAGGCAGTCCATGACATTGAGGTAGTCAATTTTATGCATGTAAAACATGCATACAATTGATTATCAGAGCACATAGCATGTGGCATGTCTGTGTGCTATCATACAGAGTGCATGGGCAGAGTGCACAGAAGTGTTTCTGTCTGTTGTACGGCACAGAGAGGAGAGAATTCTGAGCACAGGAGGTAAGTACTACTTTTTTTTTATATAATTGGGCGCTGTGACTGCTAATTTATAATTTATTATTGAGGGACGACTACTGTTTATTAAGTGGAGGCTGGTTCTGGTTATTTCATTGAGTGGAGTCTGCTGCTGGACATTTCATTGAGTCGAGGTTGTTGCTGGACATTTTGTTAGGTGGAGGCTGCTGCTGGACATTTTATTGAATAGAGGCTATTACTGAACATTTCATTAAGTGAAGGCTGCTGTGGGTCACTGTATATAAGGTTATATGTCTGTATTTTCAAGTAGAATGTACAGAAAGGGGTGGCATTGCAAAGATGCCTTTCTGCATTAACTAAGCATTTGCATTAAAATATAATTGCATGTTTTACTTACCTTGCAGCCTGACAGAATCCTCTGTTTAGTCTCAGGGGTTGGCTTTGGTTTGGATGCATTTAAAATCTCTCAGCCCCCACCTTTCTGCTCATGTACAACTCCTCTCTTCCCCACTAATGTCAGCTCACCATATGGTCACCTATGACCCCTTGTGAGTGAAGGATCAGGGGATGTACATGAGCAGAAAGGTGGGGCTCAGAGCTTAGCTCAACTCCATTACCTCCACCAGCAGCAGCACCATGGCCACATCCCTGTCCCTTAATTCCTGCTTCCCTCATTTTTAAATAGAAATGTCCTACAAAACAATACTGTGACAGCACCATTGTAATCAAGGTATTACTGGACACTATTCTTGAACAACAAAACTTTTCAGATAAACGGGTACCTGTGCGCAATCCTTTAACAACAAAACATTTTGGATAGAGTGTTCCTTTGCACTATTCTGTGACAACAAAACGTTGCAATCTATTGCAAAGTATGCAATGATTGATGATGATTTTTCTGGAGCTGAATACTATACAGGAACAAGAGCTTCAAGATCTTGCTAGATGATGCAGTGAATGCTAATAAACCTCCTGTATAATCCTTTATAATCAGTAAGAATATCCCTGCCCTGATGCAATCCTTCACAGTGCCCTTATAAGGGCAATCATTTCAGATTTCCACCCGTCCCTAATAAAAGTAGCCTCTTCTATACACCTCAGTGCTGTGCCGGGGAAATTGCTGCTGTTTCACAAGTCGCTGCCTAGCTTTATGACCCTATGATGAGCAACAAGCTCTCCCTGGCTACATCCTGTGTGTAATGGCATCTGGACATGTGACCTGGCTTTTATGCTGCTTATGAATCACATGTCCAACCCAGCCAGACACAGGCATTTATACACAGGACATGTCTGTGGTTGCTATGGGTCTGCAAGCTGCGCTTTGAACTTTTTCATGAACACACACCCATGAGTCGGTGGGTGCTGAACCTGCAAACTTTGGTCTCATCTCTAGTTGCTACCTCTTGAAATGGTCTTGTTTACAGCTGGTTTTAAGTACAAGGAACATTGGTCTCTAGAGTATAATAAGAAAGCCATCGGGTATGGGTTTCTTGTTGAGGTCAAGACACTCAGAGTATGTGGAGGGTAGGTAATCACAATGTAAGTCGGGGTGGGCAGCACTCATTAATTGATTCAGAGACAAGCAATGGGCAATAAAAGAAATCAAAATGACATGCAACCAAATTGTGGGAATAAAAGTTGGTATACCAACAAATACTAACTAGATACCAAACATACACTTTGTATGTGAGAAAGCAATACAAACCAAATTTAGGATTAAGACACAGTATGTACATTGAGACTTTTTTCTTGAAATTACATGATGAGTATTGTGCTTCAGTCTTGTAAAGTCAAAGTGACCTCTACTGAGCTGTTTTCCCACTCCACCTACCTTTCCTGATGAGGTGTCATTTCTCAGCTTGTCTTTCTCAGTGTGCTGGAATCACAGTTACTTTTAGTAGGTTATTTCTGCTTTTTTGTATTAGCTGTCTGCAGGCAAATACAGGTAAGCCATCTGTTTCTACCGTTAATAAAGCTCCTTGCTTATGGAAGAAGTAGCTATGATTAAGAAGGAAAGGATAAGAACTATAATTCCGTCTGGCCATAGAAGGTAAATCACTTCATTTGGTACAAAAATAAATGTCAGTACACAGCAAGTACCTATTATATTAATTGCTTGAAGTGAATAAATGTGTTTATAAGGAAACTGCATCTTTATTGACCCTTTAACCAATATAATATATAAATCTATGGGTATATATGCATGTATGTCCGCTAAAGGAATCTGCCGTCGCATTTACAATCACCAAATTATGCATAGCCGCTCCCTTTGATTCAGGGAACATCATAGACTAGGTTTTGAGTTAAAGCTTTCAGCCTACTCTTTCCAAAAAAACACATATCAACCACCATCTACAGAAGTCATTGTCTGCTGGCTTCTGTTGTAGTTAGCAACCAATCACAGCTCAGTTTCTATTTTGCCACAAGTCATCAATATGAGCACTGCTCTGCTCCAACTGAGTGCACCATTTTTTTGGTACACCTTTAACATAGGGCATGCGTCACACTTCTTTCGGACTTTGCATGATAAATGTGACGCATGGTCCGACTGTGCAGCGGAACGCCCATTTCAGTGCAGAGTTTTGTGTAGTGTCGGGTATACTGCAGCATGCACAACATTTTTCATGCTATCTGCAGAGACTGTAATGTCTATCAGCGTCTTCTCACTGTCCACTGATCCTGATACTTGGGCATTGTATTTGGCTTTTGCGCTGCTTCAGAGGATGTTCTACATCCACCTTTTAAAGGGACACTGCTACCAGCTTTTACAACACTAAACTAAGAGTCTCAATGGGGGATGGAATAAAATATCCCTCTTTTATGTTAAATCTTTCACATTTACCTTTAAAAAAATCACGTTCAAAATCATATGATAATTAGTTGAGAATAGTTGCTTTTTACTAGAGATGAGACACTTTTAGAGGCTGGTGGTGGAGCGTCACTTCAAATGATCTTGGGTTCATTATTACCTAATCTAGTGATGGTGAACCTTTAGAGTGCCCAAACTACAACCAAAACCCACATCATTTTGCAAAGTGTCAAATGGTAATTCAAGTTTTTATTACACGCTCCATCACAGGTTTCAATCACATTGCTGTCCTGAGGACTCCAATACAGTAGAACGAGTTAGAAATTGGGATTATCATTGTTGCTTCTCTCTAGGACAGGAAGAATCAAATTTTCATAGTTTTATAGTTTAGTTTCATAGTTTATACGGTTGAAAAAAGACACTTGTCCATCAAGTTCAACCAAGGAAAGGAAGGGATTAGATGAGGAAGGGATTTAGGGGAAACAATTCTATATAACATAACCATCAATGTTATTTAGGTGTAAAAAGGCATCTAGACCCTTCTTGAAGCTCTCTGCTGTCCCTGCTGTGACCAGCGCCTGAGGCAGGCTATTCCACAGATTGACAGTTCTCATAGTAAAAAAGCGTCCCCCATGATGGCATCACCAGGAGATTTATCAGATCATTCCTTTGGGAGGGACTACAGCCAGCAAGACTTTTCTACCAAAGGCTAGTTCTTTGGTATTTTGAATGTTCAGTCTATAATGTTTTGCAAAGGTCACTTGGTTAGACCAGGTGGCTGCCCTGCATATCTCTTCAATGGAAGCGCCTCTGTTCTCTGCCCATGAGTTGGCAATGGCACTGGTTGAATGAGCTCTAACTAGTCCAGGAACATTCAGATTTTGGGTTTCATATGCTACCTTCTCTTCTCCTTTTAATTGGACTGCCTTTAATGAGAGGACATGTCTTTCTGCCCAGGAGAAAATCTTTTCTGATAGGGGTAGAAGCTCTTTGTTTCTTGTGCCTCCTTGGTGTTTCAAGTATGCTTCTGTCGTAGTGTTGTCCATATAGATTTTTATGTGACAATTTTCTAGTTCTGGGTTACTGTTTTTCAAAGTTTCCCAAACTGCTCTTAGTTCGCGGTAATTTGAAGATCATATTGGATAGATATAGTCCATTAGCCTTGAAGAAATTTGTCTCCCCAACCTGATAGACTGGCATCTGGTGGATTACTTTGTCTGGCTATGGACGCCAGGATACTCCTTTCTCTAAATGTGAACTTTCTGTCCACCAATTGATGAACATTTTGACTCGGGGAGGCAACTGGACTCTTTGATCTAGATGGAGTGGGTTCTTAAATTCAGCACTGGAATGGAGTGTGGCTCTGACTCCATTGGACCGACTGGATACAGGCCGTCATCTGCCCAAGAATTCTCATGGCTACTCTTATTGTACAGTACTGCTGTTGTTGGAAATGACATATTTTTTAAATAAGTCTTAGCATCTTTTCGGGAGGAACAAAAGATGTTTGTAGAAATGTATTTAGAAGTGTGCCTATGAATATTGTCTCTGTGCTGGGGGTAAGTTCTGATTATTCCCAGTTGAAGAGTAGTAATCGTTAGATTCCTGTGTTGGATAAGTTCCTGCTCTGTTTGACCAATTATCAGTAGGTCTTCCAGATATGGAATAATCGACACCTTCTTCGATCTCAAGAATGCCACTACTTCTATCATTATTTTTGAAAATGTCCTTGGGGCAGATGAGATCCCGAATGGGAGAGATTTGTATTGAAAGTAAGCTGTGTCTCCCTACAGAGTGATGCCTGCAAATGTGAGGAATTTTTAGGATGGTGGATAGATTGGGATGTGGTAATATGTGTCTTTTAAGTTGATGGTACATAAGAACGCATTCGGTGGAATCAAGAGGGTGGGTGAGCAAATAGTCTCCATCTTGAATTTTCTGTACAGAATATGTTTGTTTAGATTTTTTTAGGTTGAATATAAGACAGAATGTTCCATTTGGCTTTTTTATGTAAAATAATTTCCTTTTCTCTGTGACTCTTTGGGAACTGGAGATATCACATCCATTTCCTTGAATTTCAAAACCTCTTGCCATACTTGGGTGGCTAATGTCTGAGATGGTTGCTTTGTCACCATGAAATTGTTGGGAGGAAGAGAGTTTAGTTCTAACTTGTATCCGTCTAATAGGATCCCTAAGACCCTTGGATTTGAGGTTATTTGGGTCCAGAAATGACAGAATTGAAGTAGCCTTCCTCCCACTCTGGCGTCATTGTTTTCTAAAGGAAGAGGCTGAGTTTCTGGAACAGAGTAGGAACCCTCTTCCACCTTTGGGATAGCTCCATCTACCTTGTTTACCCTTTCCTCTGAAAGAGAAACTTCTTTTCTTTGGGGTCTCGAAAGGATTGTTTCTTTTGACCCGTTCTTGTTTCAGGGAAACCTTTCTTAGGATCTGCAGCTTTTTCAATTCTGTGCCAAAAACATATTTGCCTTGAAAAGGAAGACAACCCAATTTAGCTTTAGATCTACAATCACCATCCCACTGTGTTAACCAAATAGCACATCTGACTGAATTTGACAATAGCCCTCCTTTGGGCTAAATCAAACTCCCTCAGCTGAAGCATCCGCAATGATGTCTGTAACAGATTTCAGCTTGGGTATATTATCCAGTAACATTTCTCTTGAGGAGGCTGTCTTAATATGGTTCTCCAATTCTGATAACCAAAAGAATAGAGTACGGGAAATAGATGCCTTTTTCAGTAAGCTGTCAGCTTTTCTGTCCATCGGTTATTTGAGCTGTATGGTGTCCTCCAATGGGAGATCAGTTTTTTTCCGTATTTTTGGTTACTTGAACATCTACCTTAGTTGTAGCGTTCCAGTTTTAACTTCTTCATCATCAAACATAAGATGATTTTAAACTCCTTAGAAATAGAGATCCTATTCTCTGGTTCTCTCCACTCTTCCAGTATCAACTGTATTATTTATTGTGAAGACTCTTTATTTTTTGCCCTGAGTATGCCAAAGAGCTCGTATTGGACAGATTTTGCTTCTTCTATGTCCTCTATTTTTAAGGTGTCTCCAATCACTTTAAGTAATGCATCAAGGTTTTCTGAAGCAAACAGATTCCATTTTAGTAGCCACCACTGATTGAGATACATCCATGTCCATAGAGAAGGACGTACTTGCTTCCTCAGACTCTGCCTCTGATTCAGATCATGATTCCATTATTCTGGGTCTTTTGGGTGGTGCAATCTGAGGAATAAGGGATGCCACGGATTCAGCTACTGAAGATTGGGCTTCCCCTTTAATGAACATTCTCATACATGAAAGAATATCTTTCTTCTTTGAGTAAGTTGTCTAAGCAATCTTTGCATACTGGTTTCTTATAATTACTCAAAAGTTTATTAAAACACATGTTTCATCTGCGTGATTGTGTTTTCTTTTTATCTGGTTCCTTAGATTTCTCCTTCTCTTTGGATTCCTGCCAAAAGAGAAGAAGAAAGATACTAATTTTTTAGTGCAAGCTCTATTAACATAAGGAAAACTTAATACCCTATACACACCAGACCCCCCCCCAGACCCCCCCTCATAAGAGCTATTGGTGGGGGATCTGAAATAATGATGTCCATATAAAAAATAACACATATTAGACAATGCCTAATGCATGATGCATAATGATTAAAAGTTATATATATATATATATATATATATATATATCTGACCTTTTTAGCGCACACAAACCTAGATAGGCTAGATGGCTAGTCAGCTTCCAGGGAACCAGAATCTAAGGATAATAATTTTTACATAAGAACTCCACAAATGAAAACAGACTACTATCCATAACGATGCACCTGATTGGCATAGCGTGCACGGCTGATGGCGACAGAAATCGAGACCTCAGATCAATGTGGGAGCCCGCTTGAATTTCAAACATACTTCTCATGTTCGTGATACGTCATTTCTGGTGACACATATTGGCCGGAAGTCGCCATCTTGTAGTGTTCCACTGCTCGTGCACAAGCCCGGGTGATGTCGGCTTCACAGAGCCATCAACAGAGCTGGTCGGAGGTCCCATCCAAAGGCGGGGGAAGGATGCGCAACGCATTGCTCGCGGCCCGGGACTTGGTAGGTTTAAGGACACATTCTGCACCTGTACCCCCCCCTGACTGTCCACCCTAGGGGAGCCGGGGAGAGATCACTCTACTCCCTGCCCTGTGTAGGGACAGGAAGACACTGGAGTGTGAGTGCATGGGGGGGGGGGGGTAATTTAACCTCTCTGCTTCCTGTCCCTACAGAGGTCAAGGGGTCATCCTCCAGGTGGGGCCGTCATGGGGAACAGTATGGTAAACTGGCTAAAGGATTTTATCAGGAGAGTTGTGGTTAATGATTCCTACTGAGAATGGTCACCAGTTATATGTGGTGTACACCAGGATTCTGTGCTTGGCCCACTGCTATTTCATTTATTTATTAATTATATAGAGGTAGGAATTAATAGCACTGTGTCTATTTTTGCAGATGACATTAATAGAGTCTATGGAGGATGTTCATAGGCTGCAGGGTGACTTGGACAAACTGAGTGTTTGGTCATCCACTTGGCAAATGAGGTTCAATGTGGATAAGTATAAGGTTATGTACTTATAATCCACAGGCAACATATGTCCTTGGGGGAGTAAATCTGGGAGAGTCCCTTGTTGAGAAGGACCTGGGCGTACTAGTAGATCATAAATTAAACAACAGCATGCAATGTCAATCAGCTGCCTCTAAAGTCAGCAAGATCTTGTCATATATCAAAAGTGGTATGGACTCTCGGGATAGGGATGTAATATCACCACTGTACAAGGCATTGGTTTGGCCTCATCTGGAATATACTGTCCAGTTCTGGGCTCAGGGCCATAAAAAAGGATGCCCTGGAGGTGGAGAGGGTTCAATGAAGAGCCACAAATATGATAAGATTAAATCAACCAGATTTATTTAGTCTGGAAAAGAGACGACTATGAGGGGACATGATTTATTTGGTCCACACGAATGGTCCACACAAAAAATATGGTGGTAAGTTGTTCCAGATTAAATTAAATCAAAAGATGAGGCGGCACTGTCTCCGTCTGGAGAAATCAAGGTTTAATCACCAGAGGCAACTGGAGTTTTTTACTATGAGAACTGTCAATCTGCGGAATAGCTTGCCTAAGGTGCTGGTCACAGCCCTGGAGCTGGAGAGGGTACAACGAAGAGCCACAAATATGATAAGGGGTATGGAGGGTCTCAGTTATGAGGAAAGATTAAATCAACTAGATTTATTTAGTCTGGAAAAGAGACAACTACGAGGGGACATGATTAATTTATATAAATATATGAATGGTCCATACAAAAAATATGGTGGTAAGTTTTTTCAGATTAAATTAAATCAAAAGACGAGGGGGCACTGTCTCCGTCTAGAGAAATCAAGGTTTAAACTCCGGAGGCAACTGGGTTATTTTTACTATGAGAACTGTCAATCTGTGAAATAGCTTGCCTCAGGCGGTGGTCACAGCAGGGGCAGCAGAGAGCTTCTAGAAGGGTCTGGATGCCTTCTTACACCTAAATAACACATGGTTATGTTATATAGAATTTTTTTCCCATAAATCTCTTCCTCATTCAATCCTTTCCCTTCCTCGGTTGAATTTGAAGGACATGTGTCTTTTTTCAACTGTATAAGGTATGATAATATGAAGACAGTGTAGATATGGAACTGGGAAGAGTCATAGTACATGGGGGAGGAAGGGTGACTGGGATAACCATGTAAAGTGTATATACACAAATTCTAGAAGCCTCACAAATAAAATGGAGGAACTGGAACTTAATGTTGGAGTGCAAATACGATATAGTGGTTATCAGTGAGACAGGGCTGGACAATAGTTATGACTGGGCTGTTACAATAGATAAATTTTATTTAAATGTAAAATTCTGTCGTAAGCCCTATGTTTAAAATGCACCACAAAAAAGATGGTGAACTCTGTTGGACCTGAGCGGGGAAGCAACACAGTCATGATTTCAGGCACACAATCTTTGCCACACACTGCATTACAGACGGAAGACCTTATAGGTATAAACTGGGACAATGTTTTCAAAGATAAAAGCACCCCCAAAAAAATGGGACTTTTTCACAAATATTCTAAAAAAGGCTTGTGAGAAACACATATCATATGGGAAAAAGCATAATAGAAACAATAAAAGCCAATGGGGCTCATTTACTAAGGGTCTCGGTGCACAATTTTGTTGGACTGTGCACCTTTTTCTGGGCTAAAATGGCTTGCACAGGTATTTAACAAGTATGTGCAATGGAATTGTGGCGCACATGAACCTTTTTGTGGCGCAGCTGCATTGGCTTCCATGCGACCCAAATCAGGGGGCGTCCCGTTGGATGGTCGGACTGATTCGTACTGAGCGCAGTATTTAAATGTAAAATTCTGTCGTAAGCCCTATGTTTAAAATGCACCACAAAAAAGATGGTGAACTCTGTTGGACCTGAGCGGGGAAGCAACACAGTCATGATTTCAGGCACACAGGGGCACATTTACTTACCCGGCCCATTCGCGATCCAGCGGCGCGTTCTCTGCACAGGATTCGGGTCCGGCTGGGATTTAAGATGGTAGTTCCTCCGCCGTCCACCAGGTGGCGCTGCAGCGCCGAAAATAATCTTAACGCCCCGGAATGCACCATCCCATAGAAGGTGAAGGTGAGCGCTCCCCAAGCGACACATTTTCGGTTTTTAAATGCGGCGGTTTTTCCGAATACGTCGGGTTTTCGTTCGGCCACGCCCCCCGATTTCTGTCGCGCGCATGCCGGCCCCGATGCGCCACAATCCGATCGCGTGCGCCAAAAACCCGGGGCAATTCATGTACAAGCGGCGCAAATCGGAAATATTCGGGTAACACGTCGGGAAAACGCGAATCGGGCCCTTAGTAAATGACCCCCACAATCTTTGCCACACACTGCATTACAGACGGACAATGCACTTTCAATGAACTCCGGTTTCCCTGTAAGTAAATGTGCCCCAATGTGGTTAACTGGTTGTCACAGGTGTCCCTGCGATCCATGTTTTGGATCACAGGCACACTGTGCCCCTCTCCGTTGTGTGGAAGCTGCCCACCCCAGCCCTCACTTACCTCTCTACTCTCCTGTTCCCTGGCCAGTTAGGCCGCACACGCGTCCCCGCCCCCTAGGCACTCAACACTGATTGATGTTGGCCACTATAGGACAGATGCAATCCAGTCACGGCCACCCATATTGCGTTCCTGGCTGAATTCCACTCTGTGTTGAGGAACCCACACGAGCCTCCTCAGCACAAACGGCACTGCTGAGCCTGCGCCATTGGGACTCGTCTGTTGGCGAATGTGCTGTCATGTTCCATACTCTGGCTTCTGAGCTTTCCTAGAATGACACAGCCCTGTCCGCAACAATTAAAAAGGGACTGTCTTTGCAAGTCAAAGACGCATTGACAGCCCGTAACCTGCCGGCTACTCATCAGCCTGCCAGTCTCAACACCGTGGCCACTCGGATAGACGTGCGGTTCTTGGACCGTGCTGAGGAGTTGCGTCACAAGCAACCTCAAGCCCAGCTTTAACGTCTGCCTTGCTTGGCTCCTGCTTTCCAAAGGCCGCTCCAGCCTCTGGCTAATTGTCTGCAGAGGAGCCTATGCAAGTGGACAAAGCTCAAATCTCCATTCGGGAACGTTCTATGCCTGTACTGTCCCAGTCCTAAGCACCGGGAAACACCAGCGCCTAGCGTTCTTTGGAGAATTGTCCATACTGTTTCTCCATGCTTGACAGTTCCTGTACTCCTCAGTGTCGGTACCCGCACTCCTATGCAAGTTTCCGCTTTCTTGGAGCTCTTCATAAAGAAGAAGACTTTCCTTCTACATGCTGCCACACTCCACCTCATCTCTTCTCCTGGGTCTTCTGTGGCTGCAACTCCATGTTCCGTTCCTCAACTTGAAAACGGAAGAGATCCCTGCGTTTGGGACCAGAATGTCAGTCCCGCTGTATAGTGGTTCCTCTACCGGTCTTCCATGGCTCCCAAGTCCCAGAGGGACTACCAAGATGTTATCAGGACTACACTGATGCCTTTTCCAAAAAACAAGCGGAGACTTTACCGCCACATCACCCCTACAAATACTCAGTGCATCTCCTGCCTGGTGCCTCTCCTCCCAGAGGTCAAGTGTATCCTCTCTCTGTTCCATAGACTGCTGCTATGTCCAAGTACATTAAAGAGATCCTTCAGAGAGGCTTCATACGCAAGTCCTCCTTTCCCGCTGGTGCAGGGTTAATTTTCGTGACCAAGAAGGATGGGTCCTTCCGTCCTTGTATTGATTATTGAGGGCTGAACAAGGTCACGTTTATAAACCGCTATCCCCTGCCGTTGAATATAGAGCTCTTTGACCGTCTGCATGGTTCCAAGGTGTTTTCCAAGCTGGACCTCCGTGGGGCCTACAACCTCATCCAGATCTGCAAGGGAGAAGAATTTTCCAGACCTTCAAGTTCTTGGCCGGCTACAGGTTAATCATCTCTACGCCAAACTTGAAAAATGTCAGTTTCACCAACAAAGCCTTCCTTTCCTAGTTGCAAATCCAGGTGCCTGGCACTCTGTGGCTGAAGAGGCTTTCTACAGGTTCAAGTCCACCTTTGCCTCGGCTACTGTTCACACTAGGCCAGACTCTATGAAACCCTTTCATCTTAAGGTTGATGCATCCTCAATAGGAGCTGAAGCGGTGTTCACCCAGAAAGGGCCTAAGGCCTGAACTCTGACATGCGGTTTCTTTTCTAGGACTTTTTCACAGAAAGAAATAACTCTATTGGCGACAGATAACTGTTAGTCATCAAACTTGAGGAGGATGAGTGGGAATATCTACTGGAGGGAGCTCTCCATCCCGTTTGTGTGTATACAGACCACAAGAACCTTCTATACCTCCAGACGACTCAGCGCCTAAATCCCAGGCAAGCCCATTGGTCGTTGTTTTTCTCACGCTTCAACCTGTTGATCCATTTCTGTCCTGCAGAAAAGTATGTCAAGGCTGATGCCCTGTCCTGTGCTTTCAATGTCGTTGGAGAAGAGCCAGTCCCTCGGCATATCATCTCTCATGAACAGCTTGTTGTTGCCGCTCCAGTGGACCGGCAAGATGTATGTCAGACCTCCACTCCAGAAGAGGATTCAGTCTTGGGGACGTTCAGGATTTTGTGGGATCCTGCTCCTCCTGTGCCCGTAACAAAGCCTCAGACCTCAAACCAGCTGGACTGTTACTTCCGTTGCCGATACCGAGTCGCCCGTGGTCTCACGTGACTATGGACTTTGTCACTGCTCTTTCTCTCTCCTCTGACAACACCATCATCTGGGTGGTGACGGACCGAGGGGTCCAGTTCTTGTCCAAGTTTCGATGTTCCTTGTGTAACCAGTTGCAAGTAAATTTGGACTTTTCTTTTGCCTACCACCCTCAGTCAAATGGCCAAGTAGAAAGGATGAATCAAACTTTGGGCTGTTACCTCCGACACTTTGTCTCAACCCATCAAGATAACTGGGCTGACCTGCTACCGTTGGCTGAGTTCTACTCTTCCGTTGCTACTCCCTCCAATGTCCCTGCTGGACCTCACATCCATTTGGGAACAGACCCGCCAGTCTCTCCTCCGAGCCATTGATCGCACCAAGTCCCAGGCAGGTAAGAAGCATAGGACTCCTCCTGTCTCCTTTTCAGTTGACAAGGTGTGGTTATCCTCCAGATACGTCAGGGTGAAAATAACTAGCTACAAGCTTGGTCCACACTTCATTGGTCCTTTTGAGGTAATCAAGCCTTCCTCCATCTATGCACATCCCAAACTCCTTCTATGTCTCCCTCCTGAAGCCTGTCATCTTGAAACGGCAATCTCCTCCTCCTGCTCTTGAGGCTGACTCCACAGATGTCTATGAGGTTAAATAAACCGTGAGAGGTAAGCGCTTCTTCCTTGTTGACTGGAAGGGGGGGTGGGCCTGAGGAGAGATGCTGGGAGCCTGAAGAGAATATCCTGGACCGAAGCCTCCTCCAAAGATTTTCTCAGACCAAGAAGAGGGAGAGGCCTAATGGGGGGGGGTACTGTCACCGGTGTCTCTGCGATCCATGTCTCCGATCGCAGGCACACTCGTGCACCTCTCCGTGGCGCTGCCGCCTGCCTGGGCCTCACTTAACTCTCCACGCTCCTACTCCCATTCCAACTCGGCCACGCACGCATTCCCGCTCCCTAGGGTACGCATGCTCAAAGGTTTAAAGAACCAGCGCACCACTGATTGGCACTGGCCACTTCCAGGTTGTGATTTAAACTGGTGGCTCTCATCACTCCCTGTTGGATCTTTGAGCTCATTGCCTTAGTGAAAACTTCCATGCATTTGTTCCTGTTACCTTCCTTGTTCCTGTTCCTGCTCCACCCTGAACTCGAACCTGACCTTTAGCCTAGCATCTTTGCTGCCAGCCCTGACTACCTGCCTGTCTCTGACCTCGAGCCTGCATTGCGATTCTGTACTACGACATTGGCTGCCACCGCGGGCTAGTCGCACAACCTGGTGGCACCACACCGCAGCAAGACATCCTGCATTGCGGCAGTCTCTGGTGAAGACTGGGTGCCACTAAGATTCTGATCCCAGGTGTTGGTTAGTACTATCTCCCGCGGTGGTTTAGGGGCTTCACTGACACCAAGTCCTGACACTGGTCTTTTAAGGAGAGCAATAAGCAAAAAAGATAAGGCATTTAACATGCTAAAACACAAAGGTAGCGATGAAGTGTTACAGGATTATAGACAGAAATATTGCCAAGAAGGCAAAAAAAACCCAAATTATTTGTCAAGTATATAAATGTTAAGAAACTAAAAATGGAGAATGTGGGCCCTCTGAGGAATAACCTGGTGGAAGGAAATGAAGAAAGGGCCAATCTACTAAATATCGCTTTCTTGACTGTCTTTATCCAGTAAAATCCCCTGGTGGAAGGCATGATGAGGAATGATGTAAATTCTCTTTGGAATGTCAACAGGAAGCGATATGGCGTCACCTCATAACCAATAAGATAGACAAATCCCCAGGCCCACATGGCATACATGCCCGGGTTCTGCATGAACTATTTACCATGATAGAAAGACCATTATTTTTAATATTTGAAGATTCCCTGAGGACTGGCACTGTTCCACAGGACTGGCGCATAGCAAATGTGGTACCAATATACAAATAATTATAAAAAAGCGATCCTGGAAACTACAGACCTGTGAGTCTAACTTCTGTTGTGGGGAAATATTTGAGGGCTTTGTTAGATATTCTATCCTGAAGTATTTCATTGTACATAACCTTATAACCCAGCATCAGCATGGGTTTATGAGGGATCGGTCCTGTCAGACTAATCTGATTGGCTTCTATGAGGAAGTATGTTCCAGACTGGATCTGGGGGTGGCTGTGGATGTTGTATATATGGACTTTTCAAAGGCATTTGACACAGTGCCGCATAAAAGGCTGTTACATAAAATGAGACTCCTGGGACTGGGGGGAAATCTATGTATTTGGTTTAGTAATTGGCTTAGTGATAGAAAATAGAGGGTCATTATTAATGGCACATTCTCAGATTGGGTTGACGTTACCAGTGGAGTGCCACAGGCGTCAGTATTGGGGCCACTTCTTTTTAATATTTTTATTAATGACCGTGTAGTAGGTTTACACAGTCAAGTTTCAATATTTGCAGATGATATTAAGCTGTGTAAAGTAATACATACTGAGGCCGATAGTATAGCATTACAGAGGGATTTGTGGAAGCTTAAAGAGTGGGTGGAGAAATGGTTGATGAGGCTTAATGTAGATGCATGTAAAGTTATGCACTTGGGCCTTGGAATTAAGTTCTAAACAGTCAATTACTTGGGTTATGGGAAAATAACAATTGTTTAATTCTTAAAGGTTGGACTTGATGGACCTGTGTCTTTTTCCAGCCTTATTGTCACTAGGATATGATAAAAATTATAAATATGATAAAAGTTGCGCTTCCCTGGTTTATTGTGACTAAGCAGCTTATTATTTGCACATCTGCTAAACATAATTATGTGAACCATCACATGTTGTATTATGTTTAATTATATTAAATGAATTTATCTGTGTTAATGCATATGCTCCTGGGCTTTGACATCTTTACTTACAGGACTTTTAATGCTGTGTAGCAGATGGTACAAGAAAATGTTTGTCAGCCAATAAATTTAAATGTTAAGTATACAGAAGTAATCTGACTGGAGATATACATTTCATTCTCAAGTCTTCCTGAAGGTAAACCTTACATTGTGCCGGATCCTGACTGTTCTAAGCATTTACTTAATATTTAGCAGAGCGTAAAAAAGCAAATGGCATGCTGTCATGACCTCAATACCAGTCTTGTTAGAAAGACCTCCAAATCTTTCAAACATTGTATAATACTGAAGTGATAAATCTAAGAATGTCATTTCATTGTTATGGTAATTCCTTTACTCTAAAAGGCTCTAAGGGATTTTTCACACACAATTAATTTTCATAGCATTGTTTACAAGTATATTTCGTGGCCTTGTCTTACTTTTGTAACATGCAAATTTTGATGTTTTTCACACCACAAATCAAAAAATGTGGTACTGGAGCAGATCTACTAACCTAAACATGCTAAAAAAACCTGTCTTACGTACTGTGATGATGTTCTATGCTGCTGGTAGCATTGTGTGATAGCCGAGGGTCCATTGAAGGACCCCAGGGTTGCCTGCATGGCATGATTAAGGTTGGTGGGGGCCTCTCGGCGCAAAATCTGGTGGGGGCCCCCATTGAATGTAGTCCAGACAGGGAACAGCAGTCGCTATATACCACTCCCCAGCAATAACTATATGCAGCCTCCCAAGTAATAACTATATACAGTAACCAGTATTCACTATATACAGCTCCAAGTAATCACAATATACAGCTCTCCCTGCAATCACTATATACAGCTACCCCCAGCAATCACTATATACAGCTCCCCAAGTAATCACTATATACAGCTCCCCAGCAATCACTATATACAGTACCCGCAGTAATATCTGTATATAGCCCCCCCCCCCGCAATCACTATCAACAGCTTCCAGTAATCACTGTATACAGCTCTCCCAGAAATCACTACATACATCTCCCCCAGTAATCACTTTATACAGCTACCAGCAATCACTATATACAGCCTCCAGCAATAAATATATACAGCCCTTCAGCAATCACTATATACATCTCCCAGCAAAATCTGTATACAGCCCTCCAGCAATCATTATATACAGCTCCCCCAGCAATCACTATATACACCTCCCCCAGCAATCACTATATACAGCCCCCAGCAATCACTATATACAATCCACAGCAAAAAATATATACAGCCACCCAGCAATAACTATGTACAGCCCCCCAGAAATAACTATGCATAGCTCCCAGCAATCATTATTCTCATTCAAAGCTTTATTGAGTGAATTGAAACATATACAATATAACAAAGGGTTATGCATTGATTGCCTTTAGGGCATGCATAAATAACAAACATTTCTGTTTGAAAGTGCCAAAAAAATAGGGAAACGGTCACACCGGACGCAATAAAAGTTTACTGCATACATGATAAGGTATATGCATTGCACGCTAATAAGCGTTGTGGTGTATTTTGAAACATTGAGTATATCAAATATAAGTAGAGATGTCCCCCAGAAATCATTATATACAGCTACCCAGCAATCATTATATACAGCCCTCAGTAATCACTATATACAGCTCCCAAAGCATTCAATATATGCAACCCCCCAGGAATCACCATATACAGTTCCCCTAGCAATCACTATATACAGCTCCACCAGTAATCACTATATACAGCACCCAGTGATCACTATATACAGCCCCAAGCGATAAATATATACAGCCCCAAGCAATAGCTATGTACAGCCCCCCAGCAATCATTATATAAAGCTACCTAGCAATCACTATATACAGCCCCAATAAATCAGTATATACAGCCGCAAGTAATCACTATATACAGTCCCCCAGAAAACACCAAATACAGCCTCCCCAGTAATCACTATATGCAGCTCCCTCAGCAATCACTATGTGTAGCTTCCCCAGCAACCACTATATACAGCCCCAGTAATCACTATATACAGCTCCCCAAGAAATCACTATATACAGCTCCCAGTAATCAATATATATAGCTCCCATAGCAATCACTACATAGAGCTCCCAGCAATCACTATATACAGCTTCCAGTAATAACTATATACAGCCCCCCAACATTACCTATATACAATCCCACAGCATTAACTATATACCCCCCTTATAACTACATACAGCCTCCCTATAATAATTATACACAGCTCCCCATAACTAAAGAGCTCCCCCAGCAATTTACTATGTACAGCTCCCAGTAATCACTACATACAGCTCCCAACAATCACTTTATACAGATCCCCCAGCAGTCACTGTATACAGCTCCCAGTAATCACTATATACAGCTCCCCCAGTAATAACTATATACAGCCCCCCAACATTACCTATATACAATCCCACAGCATTAACTATATACCCCCCTTATAACTACATACAGCCTCCCTATAATAATTATACACAGCTCCCCATAACTATATACAGTCCCTTATAAAAACTATATACAGCCCCCTATAATAACTATGTACAGTCCCCCGATGATAATAATATACTATACTATTGAGATCTGGTGACTATGGAGGCCATTTGAGTACAGTGAACTCATTGTCATGTTCAAGAAACCAGTCTGAGATGATTCCAGCTTTATGACATGGCGCATTATCCTGCTGAAAGTAGCCATCAGATGTTGGGTACATTGTGGTCATAAAGGGATGGACATGGTCAGCAACAATACTCAGGTACATTCAAAGGCATAATATCTATATACAGCCCACTATAATGACTGTATATAGCCCCTATATTAAATATATACAGTCCCCCTATAATAACTATATACAGCCCCAGCTAACTATATACAGACCCACTATGACTATATACAGGCCCCCTATAATAACTATATACAGTCCCCCTATAACTATATACAGTCCTCCTAAAATAACTATATACAGCCCCCTATAATAACTATATACAGTCCCCCTAAAATAACTATACAAAGCCCCCTATAAAAACTATATACAGCCCCCTATAAAAACTATATACAGCTAACTATAATAACTATGTGCAGTCCCCCTATAACTATATACTGCCTCCCTAGTATAACTGTATACAGTCCCCCTATAATAACTATATACATCCCCCTATAACTATATACAGGCCCCCTATGATAATTATATACACTCCCCCTATAACTATATAGTCCCCCTATAACTATATACAGTCCCCCTATAATAACTATATACAGCCCTCTATAATAACTATATACACCCCCTTATAATAACTATATACAGCCCCCTATAATAACTATATACAGCCCTCTATAATAAGTATATACAGTCCACTATAATAACTACATACAGCCCCCTATGATAAATATATACAGTCCCCCTATAATAACTATATACAGACCCAGCTAACTATATACAGTCCCCCTATGACTATATACAGGCCCCCTATAACTATGAAGCCCCCTATAACTATATAAAGCCCCTATAATAACTATATACAGTCCCCCATAATAACTATACAAACTCCCCTATAATAACTATATACAACCCCCCTATAAAAACTATAAACAGCCAACTATAATAACTATATACAGTCCCCCTATAACTATATACAGCCTCCCTATTATAACTATATACAGTCCCCCTATAATAACTATATACATCCCCCTATAACTATATTCAGCACCCCTATAATACCTATATACAGCCCCAGCTAACTATATACAGTCCCCCATTAACTATATACAGGCCCCCTATAATAATTATGTATACTCCCCCTATAACTATACAGTCCCCCATTACTATATACAGCCCCCTATAATAACTATAAACAGACCCCAAAACTGTATACAGTCTCCTATAATAACTATATACAGCCCCTCTTTAATATCTATATACACCAATTGTATACAATCCCCTATAATAATTGTAAACAGCCCTCTAAAATAACTATATACAGCCCCCTATAATAAGTATATACAACCCCCTACAATAACTATATAACTATAAAGTTCTAGGTAAAATAATAAAATTGTACTCACCTTCCATCGTTCTCCCGAAGCGCATCGACCTCCTTTCCTATTGGAGGAGTACCAAGATGGAAGCATCCTGTAAGCGTCGCTGTGAAGTCGCGGCACTGTGATGTCACACGCTGCGCCGCCAGCTGCAGGGCACCACCATCTTGTTGTACTTCCAATCATCTATGGCAGAGAAGGGAACTTATTGTTCCTCTGAAGTCGGGGCATGTCTGTTTGTTATGGCCCAGGGAGCCCAGACCCAAATACACTGTGGGCGATTCGGGCTCTTTGGGGCACATTTACTAAGATCGAATTGGAATGCACAAAAAGTGCGTCCCTCCCACTAGAATGGGATATGCGCCCATTTACTAATTGTGTCGCACGCGTGATAAATGTGGCGCATGAGTTGCGCCACAAATTTATGCATAAAAGGTGCACAGCGAGGCTAATTGCACAGCTGGTATCTATCATGGCTGGGCGTCCTGAGCAGTCCACAGCAGCACCTGATGCTCCCAGTGCCATTGTTCTGGAGCTACTTCGGCAGCAGTGTCCCCAGGTGTACGACAATGCCATCCGCAGAGCACGGGAGATGGAGGCGGCGAATCGGCAAGCCCCCCCAACACTAAAAATGCAATAAAAAATAAAAAAATTTTTACAAAACAAAAAAAAAAATAAAAAACGTTATGGAAAAAAAAAATGTAACAAAAAGTTACCTTTTTACCATGATTATCCCCCAAAACAGGCAACTGTGTTTGTAAAGTTGCTGTAAATCAATAGCATGAGACGTATTTATTAAGGTATCATTATTTTTCTTTGATGTCTGAATTGAAATAAATGTAATGTGATTTTAAAACAATGCTTGAATAAATTATTTTTTTTTGCATAAAAAAGACTGTTTATTACGTTAACCTCCAGAATAAAACAGGAGCAGCAACACACTGGTGGGGGGGGGGGGGGTATGGTGACATAAACACTGGTGGGGGGGTATGGTGACATAAACACTGGTGGGGGGTATGGTGACATAAACACTGGTGGGGGGGGGTATGGTGACAAACACTGGTGGGGGGGTATGGTGACATAAACACTGGTGGAGGGGGGGTATGGTGACATAAACACTGGTGGGGGGGTATGGTGACATAAACACTGGTGGGGGGGGATGGTGACATAAACACTGGGGGGGGGAGTACAGGGACACACAGACACTTTGGCTAAAGATAACTTACATGATGTGGGCAGCTTGGTGTATTTGGCTGGGTTCGGTTCACACCATATTCTTGGTCTAGGCTCAGCGTATATGTCACTAAAGCCCCTGACGTGTGACCTTTGTGTATACATTGGCACATAGTTGCAGACGGCGGGTGGCCTTTTGGCTCCATCTGATGCTAAAACTTTAAATCAAGGACTAAAAGCTTGCAACAGTTAACAAGATAATTTTTATTTATATTGCGTCAGTAAATTCCGTAAAGCCTTACAAATAAATATACATCTTTCCACTATGCAGCCTCCACAAGAGCAATGTATGCTGGGTGGCATGGTGGCTCATTAGTTAGCATTACAGCCCTGCAGCACTGGGGACCTCGGTTCAAGTCCCATCCAGGTCAATATCTGCACAGAGTTTGCAGTTCTCTCCATGTTTGTGTTGGTTTCCTCCAGGTCCTCCGGTTTCATCCCACGCTCAAAAACATACTTGCAGGTTTTTTTGATTGGGAGCCCCATTGGGGACAGGGAACATTCTGATAAGGACTGATTATTAATTCTTATGTGCTCATCGGAGGCAAGTGATGCCTATGTTAAGCAAAAGCAGTGTTTTGCATCCTTATTCACTTTCGATAAGCACTTATATCAATCATCAGGAGATAGGAGCAGGGTGTAATGCACATACATCACACAAAACCCCTTTAAATGGACCAGGAGGAGAGAGCATGGCTGCAGACCTATCCCTTTAAGTGGTGCTTGTGGATGGAACATAGCTGCAGACCTATCCCTTTAAGTGGGGCTTGTGGGTGGAACATAGCTGCAGACCTATCCCTTTAAGTGGGGCTTGTGGATGGAACATAGCTGCAGACCATCCCTTTAAGTGGGGCTTGTGGGTGGAACATAGCTGCAGACCTATCCCTTTAAGTGGGGCTTGTGGATGGAACATAGCTGCAGACCTATCCCTTTAAGTGGGGCTTGAGGAGAGAGCATACCTGCAGACCTATCCCTTTAAGTGGGGCTTGTGGGTGGAACATAGCTGCAGACCTATCCCTTTAAGTGGGGCTTGTGGGTGGAACATAGCTGCAGACCTATCCCTTTAAGTGGGGCTTGTGGGTGGAACATAGCTGCAGACCTATCCCTTTAAGTGGGGCTTGTGGGTGGAACATAGCTGCAGACCTATCCCTTTAAGTGGGGCTTGTGGATGGAACATAGCTGCAGACCTATCCCTTTAAGTGGGGCTTGAGGAGAGAGCATACCTGCAGACCTATCCCTTTAAGTGGGGCTTGTGGGTGGAACATAGCTGCAGACCTATCCCTTTAAGTGGGGCTTGTGGGTGGAACATAGCTGCAGACCTATCCCTTTAAGTGGGGCTTGTGGATGGAACATAGCTGCAGACCTATCCCTTTAAGTGGGGCTTGAGGAGAGAGCATACCTGCAGACCTATCCCTTTAAGTGGGGCTTGAGGAGAGAGCATACCTGCAGATTTATCCCTTTAACTGGGGCTTCTTGCTTTTCAAAAGCAACATTCTCCAAGTAGGATCCTAAGCAAAAGAAAATTGCCCTGACATTCACCTCCTTCAGCCCGGTGTATATGAGTGCACGTCTTGCGACACAATTTGGTTTTTAAATTCTGGGGCTTGTCCGAATAATTCGAGTTGCTCGAAAACCACACCCCCTATTTGTGGCGCACGGAAGCTGGTGCGCGCGCGACAAAATTCAAACCCGTGCGCCACAATCCCGGGGCAATTCAGGGAAAATCGGCGCAAATCGGAAATATTCGGGTAACACATCGGGAAAACGCGAATCGGGCCCTTAGTAAATGTGCCCCTTTATGTACAAAAAAATTAAGTTTTATGTAATAAAGAAAAAGTGTAAAAAATAGAAAAAAACACAAACACACATAGAAGTAAAATCGCACACATTTTTTTACTATACTATAGAAGTATACATCACATGCAACAAAAAAACTTTTAAGGAAATCTACCAGAAGTATCCCGTCAAAGAAAGCAAAGACAATTACGCTGGTGTGTATCCGTACAATCTAGATCCCATCTAGGTTTGTTTTTCCTATGCCCTCATTTTGCTAAAAAAAAATTTTTGTGTGCAAATTAACCTGAGGGTCTCTGGGGACATCACTTGAAATTTGGATAATTTTCTCTGTATTGAATTTGTTGATGTCAAATACATAGATTGCAAAGAAACTTTATTAACAATTGCAGCAAAATAAATTCTTGCCCGTCCAGTACTTTCCATACATCAGTACATTACTAAATTCAGTGTCACAGACTTTTTCCACCTGCTCTGATACATTTTGCCAATCTTATACCCAGTACATATATGTAAAACATAAAAAGCTATACTGTAGTTCGATAGAATTGCAATGTATTAGTTAAGTTCCTTCACGTGGACATCTGGTTTTGTTGTGCAGAGACAATGAAAACTGAACAGTGGTTTTGAGCGGATTTATGTTTTAATTATGAATAGCACTAAAAGGTCAGAATCTTAAAGTAGATCATATTGCTATCAAGTTCTGCTAATAGCAAGGATGTAGCAGATGCTAGAAGAGTAAATTATCATCTATCACTCATATTATCATTAGGGAATAATGGTTATGAGTTTGGAAAAGTTCCATATAGGTTTTTAGAAACTTGCATTCTGTTGATACATGAAATGAAATATTTGCTAGAGGCTTTCCTCCATCACCTCTCCTGTCTTAATAAAACAACATTGGTCCTGTTCCTTTGTTATTCCTTCCTTATGAACATGTTGACAAATGGTTGTTAGATGTAGAACTGTGTCTCCAAACTATCTAACATTGTCCAGTCAATGCTGCCGGCATCAGTTACCATTTGTCAATATGTTCATAAATTGAAATGGTAAAGCACAATAAAGAATTATTACAGGTACCGGGAACTGTTATTTTATGTGATAACATTTTTCACTAGATATGTAAATTCTTTCCATGTCATTGCTTTCCTATCAACACCGTTATATCACTAATCTCAGTGGCAATATTTTCATTTTAAATCCATTTAATGCCAGTAAAGGAGACATCTCAAGAAAGTTCCTAGTATGTGAGGCGCCCATACCTTGACAGCTATGGGGCTGCTTGATGATGAAAATGGAGTGCCATCAGTCAAACTCCAAGTGATCTCTAAATGGTAGATGATACAACCCCCTTAAATAAACTGATGTTTATAATAAATCCAGCTCTTTTTTTGGGATTGAGGATCCTTGTTACTCATGATGCATAGGGTGCACAGGAGTTTGGAAAAGGTAAATACTATGGTGAGCATCATGCTTCAACACTATACAGCCGAGCCATTTTAGTAAGAAGTTAATGGGTATGAACATGAATCAGAGTATGATGAGCTGGATTTACATCTATCTTACGGTCAGGCCACAGAGGTCTAAAGGTCTATACTATGGATCACTTGAGCAGCGTAGGCACCGCAGGGCACCGTTTAAGTTCCTTTCCTTTTTTGTATTTATACTGCTGAAATACAGCATAATACTAATTGCTGTTTTTTATAGAAGTTTTCTGATGACATAGATGTCGTTGGTTGCATTTTGAATAATGAGGAATCAGAGTACAGAGAAACTGTGTCTAATTATGTGAATTGGTGTTTTGCAAATAGGCTACTTTTAAATATAGATCCAACCAAGGAGTTAATCATTGATTGTAAAAAGAATGGTTGGTAAAGGAAAATTGCCAGTACTTTTCCTGTTGTAAACGTGGAGGAGTTTTGAGAGTACAAATATTTGGGGGTCAAAGTTGACCACAGATTGGATTGGTATCAACATGTGAACAAGCAGATAAAGAAAGATCTATATAGTCGGTTATATTTCTTGAGGTCCACATGATCTTTTAGTGTTAGTCTCTCATTATTGTGCAATTTCTACCAGTCAGCAGTGGAGAGTGCAATTTTCTTTGCTGTGACCTCATGGGTTACCTGTATTACAGTACGTGACTGATCCAGGCTGAACAAGCTAATCAAGAGGACAAGTTCAATGGTAGGACGGAAATTGGACTGTTGGGATGACGTGTTAGAAAAGACAGAGGTCCGAGTCCCAGGGTCAACATTTGCAAAGCGTTTGTATGTTCTCTCCGTGTTTGCGTGAGTTTCCTACCGGTCCTCCACTTTCCTCCCACACTCCAAAAACATAATGGTAGGTTGATTAGATTGTGAGCCCCATTGGGGACAGGTACTGATTTGGCAAGTACTGTGCAGCGCTGCGTAATCTGTGTGCGTTATATAAATAAAGAATTATTATTATAAGGTTTTGGAAAATTAATGGGATTCTGGAACATCCTGTCCATAAAATATTAGATGCTGCTTTTTACAACTGAAGTGTAGGACGGTTAAATTTCGACACACTGTTATGCTTCAATCTATCAATCTTGTTAACTCACTGGCCCATTGCATATGCAGTTTGCCTGTGAAGTGTGGAGGGTGCACCAGAATTTTGAATTGGGGCGCTCATACCTCATAATTCTGGGGATCTCTGTACTGCCGCCAACTTTTTTTGGTGCACCTTTAATATGGGGCATGCTACACACTTCTGTTGGACACTGCATGATAAATGCGGCACATGGTCCAACTGTAAACCGGAATGCCCCTTTTTGTGCAGAATTTCTTGTTGCATTGGGTATAGTAAAGCCACGACACAAATGTGTGACATGCAACACATAAATACATGTTCAAGCATTTTGCACATAAATGAACATGCAAAGTCCGACAGAAAACTGGCATGGGGTCTTTAGTAAATAGGGGCCACTATCTTCTGAGGGAAGGAAAAGGAAGCAAAATATGTGTATATATTTTTATTTGTTTTATGTTGATGTATTAAATGTTTAAAACAAACCTATCATGAGGAATCTACCATTAGAAGTAGACCTGATGATAAGTTACTTCTGCCTACCTCTGCTCTAATCTGGAATTTGATAATCCTGGAACCTAACCTAACTTGTTAAAAACTTTATTTAGTAGTATGTAAGTATAATGTTGTGCCAAAACATCTCTGCAGTTGGCAGATTAGGTTAGTGTTTCTTGTGTGTGAATTGCAAATTAGCCTTTGCCACACCCTGCTCTCTGTAGTCCAGCTCTGTCCAGCAAGGGTTACTTGTATGACTTTATAGGATATTTTTGCCATAACACATGACTTGCAACACTTTATGATTATGTCTAATATTCCATTTAGTCTGGGCACTTTAGAAATACATTCCAAATTTTCAATGCAGTATTTGAAGCCAAGGCTAGGTGTGGATCATAAAGGGAGAGAATGTAAAGAGGGCATCTGCTCCTGGTTTTGTCTTCAATAACTGCAGCTAAAATCTGAAAGCGTGACCTTCCCTTCACATCACTGTAATGACTTACCCTGCAGACTGGTGCCACACTGTTGACTTTGTGACCTTCATAGATTGTTTTTTAACCATTTCCTTTCCAAATGGTACAACTTGGAGCTAATAATGCAGTTGGTGGTAGTGGCATCAGAAAGATGACAATATGAGACATTTCTGATGTTCCCTGCTGTTAGCCCAATCTCTTTGTACAGTCATTTAAACTTTACATAATGTTCCATCATAAAGCAGACACTTTCTTTAACAATGCTGTTTGTTTTCTGGTGTTTCTATTAACAATTCATCAAAAATTCTAAAGGGCACAAATCTGTTACTCCATTGTCAGCCTGTGATGTCTGTATGGATAAGCTGTAAAATTGCTTTAGTAACTTGAGTTTAGTAAGTGTGTCGACATCCACTTCTCCTCGATGAAGTCATTTTGACATATTGCTCATTTTTCCCTCCAGCCTTCAGTAAAACCCATACAGTTGTTTCCATGGTGCTAAAACAGTTGCTGAAGATTGAATGCTATAATATTTGGAAGACAATAAAACAAGTAGCTTTTTTTCTTTTAGCCCCACTATTGCGATGCCATCTTCTTTCATGATCATGCATCTAAAATCCTTGAACATGCAAAGAATTTGAATACCCACAGCATTTGACATCTTTCACTTTGAAATATACAGAACGTTATTGTTCATTAGTTTGTGATGGAACATCGTGTTGTCGAAGTAAAGGTCTGTTCTTTTGTTTTCTGGATAATAACTCAATTTGTGTTGGGAAGTGGAATGCTTATTTAAAGTAATGCATTCTCCTCTATGAAATATTTCCCTTTCCCTCCCAGATACGGCTTTTTTAGTGTCAGTCTGGGATTATAATGGAATATATATTACACTGTCTTTTTTCAGCTCTACCAACTCCCCATTTTGAACTAACTTGAAAAGAAAAAAAAGTAGCAATGAAAAATGGTTTCATAACTTTGCATCTGCATGTTAAATGATTCGAAAAATGCTTTAAATACAGGGATACTCTGTATTAGGGAATTACAAATCTTCTGATGTTTACAGACATGTCTACACTTCTGGTTAAGAACTATATTTTCACATGGAATCAATTCAAACTCTTAAAAGGTTGCTCTTCATGCCACAGCCACTGGATAAAACTGGTACCCTAGGTAATTTAGAGGAATATATATATATATATATATATATATATATATATATATATATATATATATATATATATTCTACAGCATTGAAACTGGCATGTAAAATTGTAAAAACACTTCTTACATCATGGTCACTTTAAATCCAACAATTTTGATGCAGAAGAAGACCATTAGGGAAACCTGTCAACAGGGATACCCAAAATGATAACTTGTTGTATACTTTATGTTCAGTTAATGCTCTTTTTTCTTTTATGCACCACTGTACCATGCACCATTCCTCCAAAAAAAGAGAAAAAAAATTTAATAGCTCCACTCTTGATACTAACATAAAGTTAAGGAAGTAGAGGAACTTGAATCATGCAGCCATGCTCCTTCTGCAATAATGTCACTTCTCTCCTTGGTTGAATTATTGTGCATGCACTGTGGAATAGCAGGAGCTATAGACTAGTATGCTGCAAGTTGGGCAATGCTCTTCCATGTTGGAGCTTTGCTTGCTTGCTAATAATCAGTCCCATGCTGTGCACTGCAGTACTGCACATGCAGTGAGCCGCCCTCCACTACCTAGCGAAATTCAGGCCTTGTATTGAACTCATAGACAAACTGCACATACCTGAGAGCTTGTACATGGAGGACAATGAGATGAGCAGCCATTAGAAGGCAGAAGAAGCTTGACTGCATGATTGAGCTTCTCAGACTCCTTGGCTTTATGTTAAGACTAAGAGTGGAGCAATAAAAGTTATTTTTGAAGGAAATGTGGCTGCAATAAGTTATATAATAGCATCTATTCAATACATACAGTAAACATCAAGGTAGTGTTCAGTGGTTTGGGGTTTGGTCAGGCATCCCTATTTATAATGATGGCAGAAATGTCTATCCTCTAGATGTAAGAGATGTTCCGTTGTTTTCTTCACAGGACCTATTCAATGAACCGAAGAGTGCTGGGTCTAGAATTTCATAGATTACCACTAGTAACATACTACAACCTCATGGATTAAAATACTACAGGGCACGCTAGGTCCCACTGATCGGACCAGCACATGTCCGGGTGTTTGAAGAGACCAAAATCAACTCTGCTTGCTGTGTTGGGTGGAAGAAGGAATACAACCCAAAGAACATTGTCCCAAATGTGAAACATGGGGGAAAAAACATCATACTCTGGGTGTGTTGGATGGGGCCACGTATTATGAGAATTTGGCCAGTGTCTCGGGTGCTCCCACGACCCACATCTCAGGTCGCATGCTCACTCGTGCCCCTCTCCATTCTCCAGTGCCCAATAGCTCTAACTCACCTCCCGGTCCGGCGTGTGCGTGCCTTCTAGGGCATGCGAGCGCTGGCTCCTGAAGATTTAAAGGGCCAGTGAACTATTGATTTGTGCTGGCTATTCCTGGGATTCCTCATAAGCCAGCCTCTTCCTACATACCTCTTCTTTGTGCCTATGAGAAAGTTTTGTTCCTGATGCCCTGTACTCATGTTGTGAATACCCATTGTGATCCTCGTTCCGATCCTGACTATGCTCCTTTGCTGCCTGCCCTGACCTTCCGCTTCGTCCCCGACTCTGTTCCTGTGCTGCACGTCCTTACCTCCTGCCTACCCACAACTACAGTTCTGCTCAATGTCTCTGTACCTCACCTTAGCCACCACCGAGCACAAAGTTGCACCTGTGGAATGAGCTGGTGGTACCACGCCGCAACAAGTCCAGCCTGCTTTGCGGTGGGCTCTGGTGAAGGCCGGGTACCACTTAGATTCTTATCCCAGATGTTGGCTTACTTCATCATCCGTGGTGGTCCAGTGGGGCCAATCCCCCTGGTGCCTGACAGCTAGCAACTCCTTTCCTCATTAAGAGCATTGAAGATGGGTCATGGCTGGGTCTTCCAGCATTACAATGACAACCCAAAACTCATATCCATTGCAACTAAATAGTGGCTCCATAAGATGCATTTGAAGGTCCTGAATTGCCATCCTCCAGACCTAAACCTTATCAAAAAAAATAGAGATTAGGGAGATTAAACTCAATGTTGCATAGTGACAGCCTGAAACCTGAAATACCTGGAAGATGGTGGAGTGGGGCAAAATCTCTGCTGTAATATATGCAGACTTGCAAAGTAATCGCTAAATTTTCACACCAAATCCACAAAAAAGAGGGGAAGTACAATAACAATGCACACTAAAATGTAAAGCGATATAATTTAAAGGTAAGCTTTATTAATAACAACATTATTAACAAAAGACAAATTAAAATACATATATGTAGCAGGTTTCATGATACAATTCATACTAACAGGGGCTCCCCTCAGAATATCTGCACCAGGGTTGCTAACCATGGGTATTCAAGTGTATAAATCTAGGTAAAATTACCATGCATCGCAGCACAAATAAAACTGCAAAAATAGATGTATAAAAATGCTGTGCAAAGCAGCACAAATGGAAAAATACAGGAGCATGAAAATCAAAAACATAAAAACCCTTGGAAAATTCTACGATCAATGAGGGGCTTTTACTATACCTTCTTCATTTAACACTATCCAGGCTAGTTTTTGAGCTTTTGTACCCCATCATGCCCAAGTGGCTGAGAACACAGAATTGGACATGGCAAGGCAGGGAGGTGGGGTGCAGGAGCATGAATGCCCTGGTCTGACGTATTTACTATAGTCTAAACTAAAATCTCTGCCAAACCATAGCTAAGATCTCCTAGTATCTACTAAGAGGATGGAGCCTCTTAGTAGATATGGCAATCTGTGTGCCAGAGCCAGAGAGTGGGAAAAACAACAGTCTTAATAAATCCCCCTCTTTTTATAACTTTCATGTGTTTTCATTTAACATTTTGTGCAAGAAAGCACAAAGCACATAAAAAGAATAAGTTCGTATTTAACATTTTATATTAAATTTTTTAATTTAACATTGTACATTTTATGTATTTATTAATAGTTAGGAGTCAGGTTATTCATTCTATAATAGGGTAATACATTGTAAAACCATTTTTATGGACATCTTAGCTAACTGGATGCCTCAGGTACTTAGTATTTTTATAACAAGAACATAGAATGTAGGCATATTTATACCTCCTGGCTTGATAAATGTAAATTTTACTAAGTCTTTTGGTTCACTGCACATCTGTTATATAAAGTTCTTATTCAGTATACGGTGACAAATGTTTGCAGTTTCACTGTGAATCTGATTCAGAACAAGCAGTAATAAAATCACTGTACTTCTTGACTTTATATCTGATTAGCAAAGTAACATGTTGTATATTTTCGACAGTTCATTATAATTTTGTTCTTGCTTATTTCATTGTATGCCAAGTATAGACCTGTGTATAGACTGTGAATCCCGTCATGGTCTACTAATAAAGTGTTGCAATGTACCAATATGTAAATTAGTCTGCAAAGATTTCACTAAAGGCTACTGTTACTATGTCCATATATATATATATATATATATATATATATATATATATATATATATATACAGTGCCTACAAGTAGTATTCAACCCCCTGCAGATTTAGCAGGTTTGATAAGAAGCAAATAAGTTAAAGCCTTCAAACTTCAAACAAGAGCAGGATTTATTAACAAATGCATAAATATTACAAACCAAAAAGTTATGTTGCTCAGTTAAATTTTAATAAATTTTAAACATAAAAGTGTGGGTCAATTATTATTCAACCCCTAGGTTTAATATTTTGTGGAATAACCCTTGTTTGCAATTACAGCTAATAATCATCTTTTATAAGACCTGATCAGGCCGGCACAGGTCTCAGGAGTTATCTTGGCCCACTCCTCCATGCAGATCTTCTCCAAGTTATCTAGGTTCTTTGGGTGTCTCATGTGGACTTTAATCTTGAGCTCCTTCCACAAGTTTTCAATTGGCTTAAGGTCAGGAGACTGACTAGACCACTGCAACACCTTGATTTTTTCCCTCTTGAACCAGGCCTTGGTTTTCTTGGCTGTGAGCTTTGGGTCATTGTCTTGTTGGAAGATGAAATGATGACGCATCTTAAGATCCTTGATGGAGGAGCAGAGGTTCTTGGCCAAAATCTCCAAGTAGGCCGTGCTATCCATCTTCCCATGGATGCGGACAAGATGGCAAGGCCCCTTGGCTGAGAAGCAGCCCCACAGCATGATGCTGCCACCACCATGCTTGACTGTAGGAATGGTATTCTTGGGGTCGTATGCAGTGCCATCCAGTCTCCCAACATCACGTGTGTGGTTGGCACCAAAGATCTTGATCTTGGTCTCATCAGACCAGAGAACCTTGAACCAGTCTGTCTCAGAGTCCTCCAAGTGATCATGAGCAAACTGTAAACGAGCCTTGACATGACACATTGAAAGTGAAGGTACCTTACGTGCTCGTCTGGAACGGAGACCATTGCGGTGGAGTACGTTACTTATGGTATTGACTGAAACCAATGTCCCCACTGCCATGAGATCTTCCCGGAGCTCCTTCCTTGTTGTCCTTGGTTTAGCCTTGACTCTTCGGACAAGCCTGGCCTCGGCACGGGAGGAAACTTTCAAAGGCTGTCCAGGCCATGGAAGGCAAACTGTAGTTCCATAAGCCTTCCACTTCCGGATGATGCTCCCAATAGTGGAGACAGGTAGGCCCAACTCCTTGGAAAGGGTTTTGTACCCTTTGCCAGCCTTGTGACCCTCCACGATCTTGTCTCTAATGGCCTTGGAATACTCCTTTGTCTTTCCCATGTTGACATGTATGAGTGCTGTTCACAAGTTTGGGGAGAGTCTTAAATAGTCAGAAAAGGCTGGAAAAACAGATAATTAATCCAAACATGTGAAGCTCATTGTTCTTTGTGCCTGGATTACTGCTTAATACTTTAGGGGAACCAAACAGAATTCTGGTGGTTTGAGGGGTTGAATAATAATTGACCCACACTTTTATGTTTAAAATTTATTAAAATATAACTAAGCAACATAACTTTTTGGTTTGTAAGATTTATGCATCTGTTAATAAATCCTGCTCTTGTTTGAAGTTTGAAGGCTCTAGCTTATTTGCTTCTTATCAAACCTGCTAAATCTGCAGGGGGTTGAATACTACTTGTAGGCACTGTATATATATATATAGGCCACAAACAACAAATGTGGTCAGCTCACCCTAATGGAAAGGCTTGTAGCACCTGGAACACTCCACGCACGGATCACTCTGGCTTGAGAGCAACAAACTTGAGAAATGAACAGCAGGAAGGGAAAATCTCTTCACACGATCCAGCTTTAAAGGAGACACCAGGTAATAAAATCTTCAAGGCTTTATTTGTAGATAAAAATGATACATAGTAGCCACGAGATACACATGTCACAGCAAAGCGGTCTACGCGTTTCGGATATCACGTATCCTTATTCATGACTACCTATGTGATACATACAAGGCAATATATACTGGTTGAATAAAAACATGGGGTGGATTCCTCACGTGTTTAATCTATAATCCTAACAATAGAGCCTGATGTATACACTTAAAAACATATGAGAACAAATACTGACACAACAATAGAAAAAAGTACTCAATAATGACAGATCATATCCAACCTTTTGTTCATGCCTTTTGGAACTCTCGTGTCCAGGGTGAAGATCCAGAAGGTCTCACGATTGAGTAACTTCCGTCTGTGATCTCCTCCACGGACCGGTTTCCACACCTTCTCGATACCCATAAAGGAAAAGGAACTACAATCCCCGTGATGCATAGCCTGGAAATGCCGAGAGGCCATAGAAACATTAACGGCATCTTTGTTTCTCGCATCTAGTAGGTGTTTTCTAATACGCATTTTAAGAGGGCCCCCCGTGCATCCAACATATTGAATATTGCAACTTCTACACGTAATCAAATAAATAACATTTGAAGTATTGCAATTCATAAAGCCAGAAATATTATATTTCCGACCCGTACTACAGGAAACAAATTCCTTCGAAGGATTTACAAAATTGCAACATAGACAAATATTATGTCCACAACCGTAAAAACCTTTGGTAGATAACCAGGTATCCCTCTGTCTTTTAGGAGTGGAAGAAAACAAACTTGGTGAAAGAATTGAGTTAAGAGTTGGAGCTTTCCTAGAAACAAAATTCACTTTTTTTCCCAAAACTTTTGACACCTTGTTGTCCGAATGTAGTAATGGGAAATATTTGCGTATAATATCAACCACCTCTCTGTATTGATTACTAAAAGTGGTTGAAAAAACCACTGGTGCCTTGTCTTTTGACCAATCCTTTCTCAGGTTTTTTGTCCTATAGACCAAGTCCTCCCTATCGATATTGTCAACTGTATGTCGTGCCCTGTCTAACATCCATTTAGGATATTTTCTTCTTGAAAGTTTACTACATACCTTCTCCCTTTCAGTATTATAAGTGACTGGGTCAGTACAATTTCTTTTAGTTCTTATTAGCTCTCCAACAGGGACATTTTTATTACATGGGGAGGGTGGCATGATGTGGCCTCCAAAATGGAATTAGTGGCTGTGGGCTTAATATAAGGAGAAATTGAAACATTCTCATTACCTCTAAGATTGATATCCAAGAAATTTATATTATCCTTATTCTAAGTAAACGTGAATTTTAGATTCATGTAATTTCCGTTGATAAAGTCAACAAAAGTCACGATGTCATCCTCCGGTCCCTCCCATATCAGGAGGAGATTGTCGATATAACGACCATACCACCTGACATGGGAAAGACACGGATTGGATGAAGAAAAAAGATAAAATTCCTTCCAATATGACATGTAAATATTCGCCAAGGAGGGAGAACACCTCCCCCCCATGGCTGCTCCGCATCTCTGGACAAAAAATCTATTGTCAAATAGGAAGTAATTATTTTTAAGTAAAAAATCCACAGATTCCAACAAAAATTCCTTGGTCTCATTTGTATATCTGCCATATCTCTCCAGATGGTAACCCAGGGATTTAAGAACCATTGAATGTTCTAAAGAGGGGTAAAGTCCTATAACGTCACATGATAACCAAAATGAGGTGGACTTATGCCATGGATAACCATCTAGGAGAGAGATAACATGTTTGGTGTCTTTCAACAAACCTGGCAGAGAAACAACCAATGGCTGTAATAAATGATCGACCCAAGCACTTAGTTTTTCATTGATCGACCCAATGCCTGCTACAATGGGTCTGAGAGGGGGGGGGGGGAATTTTTCTTTATGTATTTTAGGGAGGGAATGAAATATGGGAACCACAGGAAACTTAACATTAACGTATTCTGCAATCCTGTTTGAAATGGCCCCCATATTCACCCCTTCCTCCAATAACTTTGTCAAAGAAACCTGAATATCTTTCGTAGGGTCGTGTGGAATTTCCCTATAGACTGATTGGTCCTCCAAAATTTCCAAATTCAATTTCTTATATAAACCTGCATTAATGAGGACAATACCACCCCCCTTGTCCGTTTGACGGACCAACAAATCCTCATTATTGCTTAAGTCTTTAATCGCTTTTCTCATCCTAAAAGAAAGATTACCTCTGGATGAGATTTTACCATTCATGACATTATTCTGTAAAGAAACCAACTCCTGTTCCACCTTGTCCTGAAACAAATTCAGTATCTCAGGACGAGACTGAACAGGGTAGAAGAAGGGATTTGGCATCCTAAATTAGGCATTAGGGTCAACATATTCACATTCATTGATACTGCCTTCACTCTGTAGTTGTCTTAATTCAACAATATGTAATTGATCAGAAAAGGAGTTGGTATTACTGTTAAGACTTAATACAACATTTTCAGGTACATATACACTATCGGCATTATCATGAAAAACATTTTCAAATGGAACATCCTGTTCAAAATGTAAGCGTAAGGTTATAGATCTAGCACACTTATTTACGTCTAAGAGTGTAGAGAATAGGTCAAAATTACAAGAAGGAGAGTATCCCAAACCTTTTGATAGAACAGATATTTGTTCTGATGACAACATATAGCTGGATAAATTGTAAATGGGGATCTCCTCTACTTTTGTTGTCTCAGGGGATATCGGTTTCTTGTGCTTCCGTCCAGCTCTCCTTCGTTTTTTGACGGTTTTATTTTCTTGTTTTTTGAATTACTCCCAGCTTTTTTAGATGAAGAAGTGTTGCTGGTTTGCAACGAACCTGCTGAAGAATCTGAAAAATCCTCTGAAGTAGCGGGTGAGGAAATCTCAGCATCCGAAAAACTCACTTTACTTTCGGAGCGTTTTTTCTTTTTATAATTTCTTTTCTTTAAGTTCGGTTTCACATTAGCCAAAGTGTTAGGAGTGCGATTTCGTTTCCAGGTATAAACCTGGTCCAAGGCATAGTCCTCAGTATCCCTTCTGAACTTTGATTTTTTAGTTTCCATTATGGCATTTTCTAATTTTGAGATGTTGTTCTTGATTTTATTATCCAGCTCTTGAAATTCAGGATGTCCACTTTGTGGTTGAATGCTTTTTTGTATGTCTTTTTCCTCATACTCAATAATCAGTGCCATAAGTTTTAGGGAACATTCAGACAGTGTGGAGTTCCATTGATTGAGAAAATCCGGTGAGTAAATTGTCGTCGGTAATTTTTTCAATCTTAGACCTCTCGGAATCATAGATTTGTCAACATATGATTTGATTGTGACCGAGTCCTACCAGATCTGTAACTCCTTAACCAATAAGTCTTCTAGTTGGTGCATATTTGTTCTCAAGTTAAAAACAAGCTGCGATTCTGGGGAGGTTGCATCGAAATCAAAAATACTTGCGGCTTTTGAAAGCCGATCTGCAACATTTTCCACATTTGATAAATATGCAGTCCCATTATGTGTATCTACTTCCATGGCTCGACAAATATTTTGCTATGCCAATTCCAATGCGGTGTGCACGACAACCAAGCACCAATGTAAGCCACAAACAACAAATGTGGTCAGCTCACCCTAATGGAAAGGCTTGTAGCACCTGGAACACTCCACGCACGGATCACTCTGGCTTGAGAGCAACAAACTTGAGAAATGAACAGCAGGAAGGGAAAATCTCATCACACGATCCAGCTTTAAAGGAGACACCAGGTAATAAAATCTTCAAGGCTTTATTTGTAGATAAAAATGATACATAGTAGCCACGAGATACACATGTCACAGCAAAGCGGTCTACGCGTTTCGGATATCACGTATCCTTATTCATGACTACCTATGTGATACATACAAGGCAATATATACTGGTTGAATAAAAACATGGGGTGGATTCCTCACGTGTTTAATCTATAATTCTAACAATAGAGCCTGATGTATACACTTAAAAACATATGAGAACAAATACTGACACAACAATAGAAAAAAGTACTCAATAATGACAGATCATATCCAACCTTTTGTTCATGCCTTTTGGAACTCTCGTGTCCAGGGTGAAGATCCAGAAGGTCTCACGATTGAGTAACTTCCGTCTGTGATCTCCTCCACGGACCGGTTTCCACACCTTCTCGATACCCATAAAGGAAAAGGAACTACAATCCCCGTGATGCATAGCCTGGAAATGCCGAGAGGCCATAGAAACATTAACGGCATCTTTGTTTCTCGCATCTAGTAGGTGTTTTCTAATACGCATTTTAAGAGGGCCCCCCGTGCATCCAACATATTGAATATTGCAACTTCTACACGTAATCAAATAAATAACATTTGAAGTATTGCAATTCATAAAGCCAGAAATATTATATTTCCGACCCGTACTACAGGAAACAAATTCCTTCGAAGGATTTACAAAATTGCAACATAGACAAATATTATGTCCACAACCGTAAAAACCTTTGGTAGATAACCAGGTATCCCTCTGTCTTTTAGGAGTGGAAGAAAACAAACTTGGTGAAAGAATTGAGTTAAGAGTTGGAGCTTTCCTAGAAACAAAATTCACTTTTTTTCCCAAAACTTTTGACACCTTGTTGTCCGAATGTAGTAATGGGAAATATTTGCGTATAATATCAACCACCTCTCTGTATTGATTACTAAAAGTGGTTGAAAAAACCACTGGTGCCTTGTCTTTTGACCAATCCTTTCTCAGGTTTTTTGTCCTATAGACCAAGTCCTCCCTATCGATATTGTCAACTGTATGTCGTGCCCTGTCTAACATCCATTTAGGATATTTTCTTCTTGAAAGTTTACTACATACCTTCTCCCTTTCAGTATTATAAGTGACTGGGTCAGTACAATTTCTTTTAGTTCTTATTAGCTCTCCAACAGGGACATTTTTATTACATGGGGAGGGTGGCATGATGTGGCCTCCAAAATGGAATTAGTGGCTGTGGGCTTAATATAAGGAGAAATTGAAACATTCTCATTACCTCTAAGATTGATATCCAAGAAATTTATATTATCCTTATTATAAGTAAACGTGAATTTTAGATTCATGTAATTTCCGTTGATAAAGTCAACAAAAGTCACGATGTCATCCTCCGGTCCCTCCCATATCAGGAGGAGATTGTCGATATAACGACCATACCACCTGACATGGGAAAGACACGGATTGGATGAAGAAAAAAGATAAAATTCCTTCCAATATGACATGTAAATATTCGCCAAGGAGGGAGAACACCTCCCCCCCATGGCTGCTCCGCATCTCTGGACAAAAAATCTATTGTCAAATAGGAAGTAATTATTTTTAAGTAAAAAATCCACAGATTCCAACAAAAATTCCTTGGTCTCATTTGTATATCTGCCATATCTCTCCAGATGGTAACCCAGGGATTTAAGAACCATTGAATGTTCTAAAGAGGGGTAAAGTCCTATAACGTCACATGATAACCAAAATGAGGTGGACTTATGCCATGGATAACCATCTAGGAGAGAGATAACATGTTTGGTGTCTTTCAACAAACCTGGCAGAGAAACAACCAATGGCTGTAATAAATGATCGACCCAAGCACTTAGTTTTTCATTGATCGACCCAATGCCTGCTACAATGGGTCTGAGAGGGGGGGGGGGGAATTTTTCTTTATGTATTTTAGGGAGGGAATGAAATATGGGAACCACAGGAAACTTAACATTAACGTATTCTGCAATCCTGTTTGAAATGGCCCCCATATTCACCCCTTCCTCCAATAACTTTGTCAAAGAAACCTGAATATCTTTCGTAGGGTCGTGTGGAATTTCCCTATAGACTGATTGGTCCTCCAAAATTTCCAAATTCAATTTCTTATATAAACCTGCATTAATGAGGACAATACCACCCCCCTTGTCCGTTTGACGGACCAACAAATCCTCATTATTGCTTAAGTCTTTAATCGCTTTTCTCATCCTAAAAGAAAGATTACCTCTGGATGAGATTTTACCATTCATGACATTATTCTGTAAAGAAACCAACTCCTGTTCCACCTTGTCCTGAAACAAATTCAGTATCTCAGGACGAGACTGAACAGGGTAGAAGAAGGGATTTGGCATCCTAAATTAGGCATTAGGGTCAACATATTCACATTCATTGATACTGCCTTCACTCTGTAGTTGTCTTAATTCAACAATATGTAATTGATCAGAAAAGGAGTTGGTATTACTGTTAAGACTTAATACAACATTTTCAGGTACATATACACTATCGGCATTATCATGAAAAACATTTTCAAATGGAACATCCTGTTCAAAATGTAAGCGTAAGGTTATAGATCTAGCACACTTATTTACGTCTAAGAGTGTAGAGAATAGGTCAAAATTACAAGAAGGAGAGTATCCCAAACCTTTTGATAGAACAGATATTTGTTCTGATGACAACATATAGCTGGATAAATTGTAAATGGGGATCTCCTCTACTTTTGTTGTCTCAGGGGATATCGGTTTCTTGTGCTTCCGTCCAGCTCTCCTTCGTTTTTTGACGGTTTTATTTTCTTGTTTTTTGAATTACTCCCAGCTTTTTTAGATGAAGAAGTGTTGCTGGTTTGCAACGAACCTGCTGAAGAATCTGAAAAATCCTCTGAAGTAGCGGGTGAGGAAATCTCAGCATCCGAAAAACTCACTTTACTTTCGGAGCGTTTTTTCTTTTTATAATTTCTTTTCTTTAAGTTCGGTTTCACATTAGCCAAAGTGTTAGGAGTGCGATTTCGTTTCCAGGTATAAACCTGGTCCAAGGCATAGTCCTCAGTATCCCTTCTGAACTTTGATTTTTTAGTTTCCATTATGGCATTTTCTAATTTTGAGATGTTGTTCTTGATTTTATTATCCAGCTCTTGAAATTCAGGATGTCCACTTTGTGGTTGAATGCTTTTTTGTATGTCTTTTTCCTCATACTCAATAATCAGTGCCATAAGTTTTAGGGAACATTCAGACAGTGTGGAGTTCCATTGGTTGAGAAAATCCGGTGAGTAAATTGTCGTCGGTAATTTTTTCAATCTTAGACCTCTCGGAATCGTAGATTTGTCAACATATGATTTGATTGTGACCGAGTCCTACCAGATCTGTAACTCCTTAACCAATAAGTCTTCTAGTTGGTGCATATTTGTTCTCAAGTTAAAAACAAGCTGCGATTCTGGGGAGGTTGCATCGAAATCAAAAATACTTGCGGCTTTTGAAAGCCGATCTGCAACATTTTCCACATTTGATAAATATGCAGTCCCATTATGTGTATCTACTTCCATGGCTCGACAAATATTTTGCTATGCCAATTCCAATGCGGTGTGCACGACAACCAAGCACCAATGTAAGCCACAAACAACAAATGTGGTCAGCTCACCCTAATGGAAAGGCTTGTAGCACCTGGAACACTCCACGCACGGATCACTCTGGCTTGAGAGCAACAAACTTGAGAAATGAACAGCAGGAAGGGAAAATCTCATCACACGATCCAGCTTTAAAGGAGACACCAGGTAATAAAATCTTCAAGGCTTTATTTGTAGATAAAAATGATACATAGTAGCCACGAGATACACATGTCACAGCAAAGCGGTCTACGCGTTTCGGATATCACGTATCCTTATTCATGACTACCTATGTGATACATACAAGGCAATATATACTGGTTGAATAAAAACATGGGGTGGATTCCTCACGTGTTTAATCTATAATTCTAACAATAGAGCCTGATGTATACACTTAAAAACATATGAGAACAAATACTGACACAACAATAGAAAAAAGTACTCAATAATGCCAGATCATATCCAACCTTTTGTTCATGCCTTTTGGAACTCTCGTGTCCAGGGTGAAGATCCAGAAGGTCTCACGATTGAGTAACTTCCGTCTGTGATCTCCTCCACGGACCGGTTTCCACACCTTCTCGATACCCATAAAGGAAAAGGAACTACAATCCCCATGATGCATAGCCTGGAAATGCCGAGAGGCCATAAAAAACATTAACGGCATCTTTGTTTCTCGCATCTAGTAGGTGTTTTCTAATACGTATTTTAAGAGGGCCCCCCGTGCATCCAACATATTGAATATTGCAAATTCTACACGTAATCAAATAAATAACATTTGAAGTATTGCAATTCATAAAGCCAGAAATATTATATTTCCGACCCGTACTACAGGAAACAAATTCCTTCGAAGGATTTACAAAATTGCAACATAGACAAATATTATGTCCACAACCGTAAAAACCTTTGGTAGATAACCAGGTATCCCTCTGTCTTTTAGGAGTGGAAGAAAACAAACTTGGTGAAAGAATTGAGTTAAGAGTTGGAGCTTTCCTAGAAACAAAATTCACTTTTTTTCCCAAAACTTTTGACACCTTGTTGTCCGAATGTAGTAATGGGAAATATTTGCGTATAATATCAACCACCTCTCTGTATTGATTACTAAAAGTGGTTGAAAAAACCACTGGTGCCTTGTCTTTTGACCAATCCTTTCTCAGGTTTTTTGTCCTATAGACCAAGTCCTCCCTATCGATATTGTCAACTGTATGTCGTGCCCTGTCTAACATCCATTTAGGATATTTTCTTCTTGAAAGTTTACTTCATACCTTCTCCCTTTCAGTATTATAAGTGACTGGGTCAGTACAATTTCTTTTAGTTCTTATTAGCTCTCCAACAGGGACATTTTTATTACATGGGGAGGGTGGCATGATGTGGCCTCCAAAATGGAATTAGTGGCTGTGGGCTTAATATAAGGAGAAATTGAAACATTCTCATTACCTCTAAGATTGATATCCAAGAAATTTATATTATCCTTATTATAAGTAAACGTGAATTTTAGATTCATGTCATTTCCGTTGATAAAGTCAACAAAAGGCACAATGTCATCCTCCGGTCCCTCCCATATCAGGAGGAGATCGTCGATATAAAGACCATACCACCTGATATTGGAGAGACACGGATTGGATGAAGTAAAAAGATAAAATTCCTCCCAATATGACATGTAAATATTCGCCAAGGAGGGAGAACACCTCCCCCCCCATGGCTGCTCCGCATCTCTGGACAAAAAATCTATTGTCAAATAGGAAGTAATTATTTTTAAGTAAAAAATCGACAGATTCCAACAAAAATTCCTTGGTCTCATTTGTATATCTGCCATATCTCTCCAGATGGTAACCCAGGGATTTAAGAACCATTGAATGTTCTAAAGAGGGGTAAAGTCCTATAACGTCACATGATAACCAAAATGAGGTGGACTTATGCCATGGATAACCATCTAGGAGAGAAACAACATGTTTGGTGTCTTTCAACAAACCTGGCAGAGAAACAACCAATGACTGTAATAAATGATCGACCCAAGCACTTAGTTTTTCATTGATCGACCCAATGCCTGCTACAATGGGTCTGAGAGGGGGGGGAAATTTTTCTTTATGTATTTTAGGGAGGGAAAGAAATATGGGAACCACAGGAAACTTAACATTAACGTATTCTGCAATCCTGTTTGAAATGGCCCCCATATTCACCCCTTCCTCCAATAACTTTGTCAAAGAAACCTGAATATCTTTCGTAGGGTCGTGTGGAATTTCCCTATAGACTGATTGGTCCTCCAAAATTTCCAAATTCAATTTCTTATATAAACCTGCATTAATGATGACAATACCACCCCCCTTGTCCGCTTGACGGACCAACAAATCCTCATTATTGCTTAAGTCTTTAATCACTTTTCTCATCCTAAAAGAAAGATTACCTCTGGATGAGATTTTACCATTCATGACATTATTCTGTAAAGAAACCAACTCCTGTATATACAGCCGACCCGAATATAAGCCGAGACCCCTAATTTAACACATAAAACTGGGAAAACCCAGTTTAATATAGGCCTAGTATATAGCCTGCAGCCCCTGCCCCCAGTATATAAGCCTGCAGCCCCTGCCCCCCAGTATATTGTCTGCAGCCCCTACCCCCCAGTTTATAGCCTGAAGCCCCTGCCCTCCTCAGTTTGTAGCCTGCAGCCCCTGCCCTCCCAGTTTATAGCCTGTAGCCCCTTCCCCCTGAGTTTATAGCTTGCAGCCCCCAAGTGTGTTATAGTGTGTGCCGATGGCGGTGCACACACTATAATGTCAGCAAATGGTTGACATCATGGGGCAGTCGATGCTGGACATTGTTGGAAATAAGAGGACCTCCTGGGGGGGGGGGGGGGGGTCAGAAGGTGAGTACACATTTTGCTTTTTTTTTTTACATGACCCGGATATAAGCCGAGTTAGGGTTTTTCAGAACATTTTTTGTGCTGAAAAACCTGGCTAATCCTTGAGTATATACGGTATATGTATATATGTATACAGGCATTCCCTGAGTTATGTACAGGATAAGTTCTGTAGGTTTGTTCTTAAGTTGAATTTGTATGTAGGTCGGAATTGTATATTTTATAATTGTAACCCCAGCCAGAATTTGTTTGGTCTCTATTTACAATTTAAAAATGCTGGGTTGTCATAAGAACCAGAATTAATAATATAGCTTAAATGCACTTTTGACACTTTTGATAATGATTATAGCTGTTTATTGTAGCCTAAGGCTAAAGTACAGTAAATCACCAACATCCAGAGGTCCGTTTGTAACTAGGGGTCGCCTGTAAGATGGGTGTTCTTAAGTAGGGGACCGCCTGTATATATATATTTATATATATATATATATATATACAGGCGGTCCCCTACTTAAGGACACCCGACTTACAGACAACCCATAGTTACAGACGGACCCCTCTGCCCACTGTGACCTCTGGTGAAGCTCTCTGGATGCTTTAAAATAGTCCCAGATTGCAATAATCAGCTTAAAATTGTCTGCAATGAAGCTTTATTGATAATTCTTGGTCCTATTACAGCAAAAAAATTTGAAACTCCAATTGTCACTGGGGCAAAAAAAAAAAATTGTCGGGAACTACAATGATAAAATATACAGTTTCGACTTACATACAAATTCAACTTAAGAACAAACCTACAGTCCCTATCTTGTATGTAAACCGGGGACTGCCTGTATATATATATATATATATATATATATATTATACATATGCAAATTACTATAAATGCTATTAACAGTATTACTTAGATACTTATTTACATGCCCGGTCTTTTTCTAAAACCCTTGAAATTTTTCCAGTCAGATCCCCAGGTTGTAGTCACAGTAGTCAAGCACGAAAATGAAAAAAGGATCATGGGTGTTACTAAGGCTCTCATTACATAAGACCAAAACCTTGCATACCGCATAAACGTAGCATATTCCGACCCTTACAGATTTTACCACATTTAAAAGGGTATTGTGGCGCACACAATTGGATTTGGAGCATCGGCGCCGGGTTTCATGCGACACAATTTAGGGGGCATGCCGTCGGACGATCTAACGGAATTGGACTGAGCGCATGATTTAACATTTTAATTGTGTCACAAGACAATGCACTTACATGTACTGAGAAGAAGAAGGTAAACTCCAGTGGACCTGAGCGGGGAAGCGACACATGCAGGAAACTCTGCCACGTGAATCGTGGCAGCGTTCATCCTCGTCGTACATTCCGAATCGGGGATCGCGCAGGGACCGGGTAGATAAATGTTCCCCCATGTATCCATTTTTCACCTGGAAGCGTATCCAGTGGCCTGTTACTTTTTTCCTTGCCGCTATCTATATGTTATTTCGGATAATTGGCCAGAAAACATGGTTGTCTCTGCATCCTATAGGTGACCATGATATCAGAGTAAAGAACTTCCCTTACAAGTCTTCTACTCTTTCTTCTTTTCCTAAAATATCCACTTTCCAACTACACCATTTGGTGCCAGCTTTGATTTTCTTGTTTTCTTTCTTAATATTTATAAAACCGCAAGCAAACACATGATAATGTGACAAAAATATAATACTAGGCTTTACTATGCAATAAAGCACCAACCCCATAAAAAACAAAAGTTTCAAGGTTTAAAGGACACCTGTCATCAGGTCTATGTCACTAGTCCTGTCACTACTACCTGTTGGACCAGCTCACAAGGATCCCATCCCAGTCTTTATCTAGTTATTTCATACATTATTCATTGTAAAATCATCTATTCTTTATCATGTAAATGAGGCTGGTCACATGGTCAGAGGCAGTGATGTCACCCCTGTTACCCCTCCCTTCTCCTCCCCCTGCTCATGTCTGTGTGTAATGTATAGTAAAGCATGGCTAGTGTGTGTGCTGCATCCTCCTAATATACAGGTGAGAGACACAGGCATCAGCTACACATGAATCTGACATGTTCTGCTATAACATGGCTGCATCCTGGAGCTGCTGTATCTCTCCTAAACACACACACATGCACACACAGGCTGCAGGGGGCGTGGCCACCAGCACCAGGAAGCACATCATTATACAGCCTCACATCATTATACAGGCTGTCAGTCATGCACTGGGGGTGTGGCTGTGCCTCCCACACATGAATAGAGTGGACAGCTTGAATATGCTAATGCTTCATTGGACATTTCACAGGTCATTTGCATACAGCTTTAGGACCTCATTGCTTAGGTTTACAGGCATGTAGAGGTACAATGAAGGGATAGAGGCAATGCTCTCTAATGGCAGTTTATGAAAATATATTTAGTTTAGGGGGGTTATTTTGCATGACGGGTTCTCTTTAATCCTATATCTCCAAAAAAAAACATATAACTTGGTCATGCTTTTTTGCTGGAAAAAATTATAAAAAAAAGTCTCATTATGGTTTTTGCGACTTTTCAACTTAAACAAAGTCTACAAAGAATTTAACACTATTTAGACATAAGAGCACACTGCAAAACCCTGGAGTACCATATATGAAAAAATAAAAATTCTGATGTTACAAATGCACCAAAATACACTACATAGCATTAGAAAAATATGTCAAGTATTCAAAGCAACTTTTGATAAATATAGCGAGCAGCAGAGTTGTAAGGTTATCTGTGCACTGGACTCAAAAAGGAAATAAGACACTATGTGGGGAATTTATTACTGACTTTTACCCTTGCTTTGCATTCTGCATATTTATGAAGTGTTGGCGTCACATTATTGGTACTTTTACAAGACTTACAACTTTTTAAAAAATTGTTAAAATCTGTTTTCCATCTGTCTCTACATCTCACAAATTACCCTTCAAGCTACATCTGTGTATAGACCCTTCCGCAGTGCGTTCCAGAGTCTTAGAGCACACATCCTGTTCACTTAAAGGAATGTGAGAAGTGATGGTACTGTGCAGGTCTGTTTTAACTCTTTGTCTGAGAGTGTATAAATTAAAGTAGAATCATCTTGGGTTTGTGTGTGTGTTCAATCATGGTTCTCCGAGCAGCTCGTAGTACACAATTTGGACCAACATCACATCCGACATACAGACAATTTCTATAACAGGGCAAAGGTTGGTAGTCCCAAGACTTTTCCTGTGCTTGTAGGTTCAAGACTAGAGATGAGCGAGCACTAAAATGCTCGGGTACTCGTTATTCGAGACAAACTTTTCCCGATGCTCGAGTGCTCGTCTCGAATAACGAGCCCCATTGAAGTCAATGGGAGACTCGAGCATTTTTCAAGGGGACCAAGGCTCTGCACAGGGAAGCTTGGCCAAACACCTGGAAACCTCAGAAAAGGATGGAAACACCACGGAAATGGACAGGAAACAGCAGGGGCAGCATGCATGGATGCCTCTGAGGCTGCTTAAACGCACCATTATGCCAAAATTATGGGCAACAGCATGGCCATGACAGAGTGACAGAATGAAGCTAGATAGCATCTAAAACATGCAATAATTGACCCTGACACTATAGGGGACGGCATGCAGAGGCAGCGGCAGCAGCGGCAGGCTAGAGAGTGTCTTGGCAACATACCCCAAATGGACTCAGGCTTAAAACCAATGGGTGGCAGAGAGGAACCAAAGGAGGTGAGCAAGAAGCGCTCAAATAATATCGGTAAATGATAAAAGTTTGCCAGTATATTTTGTGGATTACACAGCAGGGTGGCGACAAAGTTAACAAGTTTGATGTGGAAGCCATGAAAACAACCCAAAATTCTGCCTGACACAGCTCGTTTGATAAGGGGACCATGTATGGAGGCAGTGAACTAGTAGTAGATTAAAGGTGCTGCAGTTAAAACTATGTTAGTTGGATCTTGGGATGGAGCTGGCGCTCCGCTGCCAGGCAAGCTTTCGCCAATCCAAGCCCCTGTCTCTAGGCTACTCCCCAAACAGCACTTCTAAGAACCTTTTGTATAAGATCAAGTGTAGTAGCGTTCTTATAATTTTAGGATATGGCGGGTGAGGGGAATGTAAACAGATGCGCAAGAAGCGCTGAAATAATATTGGTAAATGATAAAAGTTTGCCAGTATATTTTGTGGATTACACAGCAGGGTGGCGACAAAGTTAACAAGTTTGTTGTGGAAGCCATGAAAACAACCCAAAATTCTGCCTGACACAGCTCGTTTGATAAGGGGACCATGTATGCCTACAGTTCATGCCAGTCGCTGCACTGGCTGCCAGTCTCCTTTCGAATACAGTTTAAAATAATAACCCTCATCCATAAAGCTCTGTATAATGCTGCACCCCCCTACCTCTCCTCTCTTATCTCAGTCTATCGCCCAACCCGTGCTCTTAGATCCGCCAGTGATCTTAGATTAACCTCTACCCTAGTGCGGACCTCCCACTCGCGTCTCCAAGACTTCTCTAGAGCTGCACCAATTCTATGGAATGCTCTGCCCCGGACTATCAGACTAATACCTAACCTCCAAAGTTTCAAACGTGCTCTTAAAACCCATTTCTTTAGGCAAGCCTATAACACTCATTAACTGCATGAAGTTTTAACTCTTCTACTAACCCGTCCTGTGTCGTCCTCCCATCTGTTATCCAGCAACCAACAGGCACCAGACTTCTCTGCAGTCCCATTCACCCTGGACCTGGTATATAAGATGACGGCTGAGTGGTTCAAGCGACAGCAATTCCATTTATTATATTTTGTTCTATTCCCTAAGAAGAATGGCTTGACCATTAAATATTCTTTTACCTCGTGTTACCCCATCATCTTCATAAACCGTAAGCTCTGGCGAGCAGGGACCTCACTCCTGTTGTTCCATACAAATCTTGTGCTCTGTTACATTACATTTGTATTTGTTTCCTATGATTTGTAAAGCGCTACGGAATATGATGGCGCTATATAAATAAAGATTATTATTATTATTATGGAGGCAGTGAACTAGTAGTAGATTAAAGGTGCTGCAGTTAAAACTATGTTAGTTGGATCTTGGGATGGAGCTGGCGCTCCGCTTCCAGGCGAGCTTTCGCCAATCCAAGCCCCTGTCTCTAGGCTACTCCCCAAACAGCACTTCTAAGAACCTTTTGTATAAGATCAAGTGTAGTAGCGTTCTTATAAGTTTGGGATATGGCTGGTGAGGGGAATGTAAACAGATGCGCAAGAAGCGCTGAAATAATATTGGTAAATGATAAAAGTTTGCCAGTATATTTTGTGGATTACACAGCAGGGAGGCGACAAAGTTAACAAGTTTGATGTGGAATGCCCTGTAATAGCTCTTGGGCGGTGTGCCTTTTATCGCCTAGGCTCAGCAGTTTGAGCACCGCCTGCTGTCGCTTAGCGACGGCACTGCTGCTGTGCCTAGAGCTACCGACTGATGGCGCCATGCCCACGGATGGTAATTCGGAGGAGGAGGAGGTGGAGGAGGGGTGGGAGGAGGAGGAGGTATAGTAGGCCTTTGAGACCTGGACCGAGGTAGGCCCCGCAATCCTCTGCGTCGGCAGTATATGACAAGCCCCATGGTCAGACTCGGTCCCAGCCTCCACCAAGTTAAGTGTAGTAGCGTTCTTATAAGTTTGGGATATGGCGGGTGAGGGGAATGTAAACAGATGCGCAAAAAGCGCTGAAATAATATCCGTAAATGGTAAAAGTTTGCGAGTATATTTTGTGGATTATATAGCAGGGTGGCGACAAAGTTAACAACTTTGATGTGGAATCCATGAAAACAACCCAAATTTCTGCCTGACACACCTCGTTTGATAAGGGGACGATGTATGGAGGCAGCTATATGGACGACTTTTGGAGGTAGCAATGGAGACAACGTGTGGAGGCTGCTATGGAGACAATTTAATTTGGATAGTGCCTGTATGTGGCAGTCCAAAAAAGTTTTCAAACCAGAGGAGCAGGTAGGTGGCCCTCCAGAAAAATGAAATAGATTGAGTGCCTGTATGTGGCAGTCCAAAAAAGTTTTCAAACCAGAGGAGCAGGTAGGTGGCCCTCCAGAAAAATGAAATAGATTGAGTGCCTGTATATGGCAGTCCAAAAAAGTTTTCAAACCAGAGGAGCAGGTATGTGGCCCTCCAGAAAAATGAAATAGATTGAGTGCCTGTATGTGGCAGTCCAAAAAAGTTTTCAAACCAGAGGAGCAGGTAGGTGGCCCTCCAGAAAAATGAAATAGCTTGAGTGCCTGTATGTGGCAGTCCAAAAAAGTTTTCAAACCAGAGGAGCAGGTAGGTGGCCCTCCAGAAAAATTGAATAGATTGAGTGCCTGTATGTGGCAGTCCAAAAAAGTTTTCAAACCAGAGGAGCAGGTAGGTGGCCCTCCAGAAAAATGAAATAGATTGAGTGCCTGTATGTGGCAGTCCAAAAAAGTTTTCAAACCAGAGGAGCAGGTAGGTGGCCCTCCAGAAAAATTGAATAGATTGAGTGCCTGTATGTGGCAGTCCAAAAAAGTTTTCAAACCAGAGGAGCAGGTAGGTGGCCCTCCAGAAAAATGAAATAGATTGAGTGCCTGTATGTGGCACTCCCAAAAATTGTTTAAAACAGAGGACCGGGTAGGTGGCCCTCCAGAAAAATTAAATGCATAAAGTACTATAGCTAGAGCCAGTGGGCCCTGTCAAAAAATAGCCAGTTTCCTCTGCTTTAGTGTACAAAGAGGAGGAGAAGGAGAAAAATGAGGAGGAGGAGTGCATAAATTATTCAGGTTGAGCTTCCTTCACCTGGTGGAGATTGGAAATTATGAGAAATCCAGGCTTTATTCATCTTAATAAGCGTCAGCCTGTCAGCACTGTCAGTCGACAGGCGTGTACGCTTATCGGTGATGATGCCACCAGCTGCACTGAAAACCCGCTCGGACAACACGCTAGCGGCAGGGCAGGCAAGAACCTCCAAGGCGTACAGCGCCAGTTCGTGCCACATGTCCAGCTTTGAAACCCAGTAGTTGTAGGGAGCTGTGTGATCATTTAGGACGATGGTATGGTCAGCTACGTACTCCCTCACCATCTTTCTGTAAAGATCAGCCCTACTCTGCCGAGACTGGGGACAGGTGACAGTGTCTTGCTGGGGTGACATAAAGCTGGCAAAAGCCTTGCAAAGCGTACCCTTGCCAGTGCTGGACAAGCTGCCTGCTCGCCTACTCTCCCTCGCTACTTGTCCCGCAGAACTACGCACTCTGCCTCTAGCGCTGTCAGAAGGGAAATAGTGTTTCAGCTTGTGCACCAGGGCCTGCTGGTATTCATGCATTCTCACACTCCTTTCCTCTCCAGGGATGAGAGTGGAAAGATTTTGCTTGTACCGTGGGTCCAGGAGAGTGAATACCCAGTAATCGGTGCTGGAATAAATTCTTTGAACGCGAGGGTCACGGGATAGGCAGCCTAGCATGAAATCTGCCATATGCGCCAGAGTACCAACGCGCAAGAATTCACTCCCCTCACTGGCCTGGCTGTCCATTTCCTCCTCCTCCAACTCCTCCAACTCCTCTTCTTCTGCCCATACACGCTGAACAGTGAAGGACTCAACAATGGTCCCCTCTTGTGTCTCGCCAACATTCTCCTCCTCTTCCTCCTCATCCTCCTCCACCTCCACCTCCTCCGATATGCGCTGAGAAACAGACCTAAGGGTGCTTTGGCTATCAACAAGGGAATCTTCTTCCCCCGTCTCTTGTGACGAGCGCAAAGCTTCCGACTTCATGCTGATCAGAGAGTTTTTCAACAGGCCAAGCAGCGGTATGGTGAGGCTGATGATGGCGGCATCGCCACTGACCATCTGTGTTGACTCCTCAAAGTTACTCAGCACCTGACAGATATCAGACATCCACGTCCACTCCTCATTGTAGACTTGAGGAAGCTGACTGACCTGACTACCAGTTCTGGTGGAAGTTGACATCTGGCAGTCTACAATCGCTCTGCGCTGCTGGTAAACTCTGGATAACATGGTTAATGTTGAATTCCACCTCGTGGGCACGTCGCACAACAGTCGGTGAGTGGGCAGTTGGAGGCGGCGCTGCGCTGCCCTGAGAGTGGCAGCATCTGTGCTGGACTTCCTGAAATGCGCACAGATGCGGCGCACCTTCGTGAGCAAATCAGACAGATTGAGGTATGTCTTGAGGAAACGCTGAACTATGAGATTTAACACATGGGCCAGGCATGGCACATGTGTCAGTCTGCCGAGTTGCAGAGCCGCCACCAGGTTACGGCCGTTGTCACACACAACCATGCCTGGCTTCAGGTTCAGCGGTGCCAGCCACAGATCAGTCTGCGCCGTGATGCCCTGTAATAGTTCTTGGGCGGTGTGCCTTTTATCGCCTAGGCTCAGCAGTTTGAGCACCGCCTGCTGTCGCTTAGCGACGGCACTGCTGCTGTGCCTAGAGCTAGCGACTGATGGCGCCATGCCCACGGATGGTAGTTCGGAGGAGGAGGTGGAGGAGGGGTGGGAGGAGGAGGAGGCATAGTAGGCCTGAAAGACCTGGACCGAGGTAGGCCCCGCAATCCTCGGCGTCGGCAGTATATGACCAGCCGCAGGGTCAGACTCGGTCCCAGCCTCCACCAAGTTAACCCAATGTGCCGTCAGCGATATATAGTGGCCCTGCCCAGCAGCACTCGTCCACGTGTCCGTGGTCAGGTGGACCTTGTCAGAAACGGCGTTGGTCAGGGCACGGATGATGTTGTCTGACACGTGCTGGTGCAGGGCTGGGACGGCACATCGGGAAAAGTAGTGGCGGCTGGGGACCGAATACCGAGGGGCGGCCGCCGCCATGAGGTTGCGAAAGGCCACGGTCTCTACTAGCCTATAGGGCAGGCTAAGCAATCTGGAGATGTGGACATTAAGGGCTTGGGCGTGCGGGTGGGTTGCATTATATTTCCGTTTCCGCTCCAGCGTCTGGGGTATGGAGAGCTGAACGCTGGTGGATGCTGTGGAGGATCGTGGAGGCGACGATGGGGTTTTTGTGCCAGGGTCCTGGGCAGGGGGCTGACTATCAGCTGACACAGGGGAAGGAGCAGTGGTGTGCACGGATGTGAACGGGCTTGGTGCCACTCGCCGCGGGAGCCCTCTCCACGGTAGCTTCACTACGTGACACATTTGGCGCTGATGCACCTGCTCTGGCCATGCCTCTCCGTCTGGCCCCACCACTGCCTCTTCCAACCTGTTCTGGTCGAGGACTCTCCTCCGTCTCAGAAGCACTATGTTCACCCGGCCTCTCAACCCAGCTTGGGTCTGTCACCTCATCATCCTCCGATCCCTCAGTCTGCTCCCCCCTCGGACTTCCTGCCCTGACAACAACTTCACCACTGTCTGACAACCGTGTCTCCTCATCGCCGGACACCTCTTTACACACTTCTTCCACTACGTCAAGAAGGTCATCATCACCCACATACTGCGACTGGTGGAAAACCTGCGTGGAAGACTGACTGGTGGACAAATTGCTTGAAGCATTGTCGGCAATCCACGACATCACCTGTTCGCACTGTTCTGGCCTAAACAGTGCTCTACCACGAGTCCCAGTAACTTCAGACATGAACCTAGGGAGTGTAGCTCTGCGGCGTTCGCCTGTTCCCTCATCAGCAGGTGGTGTCTCACCCCGCCCAAGACCACGTCCTCTGACCCCTGCAGTAGTTGGACGCCCACGTCCCCGCCCTCGTCCTCTACCCCTAGCCCTCGGGTTAAACATTTTGAAAATGAAAGTTATAACTTTAATTTTTTAAAAAAATTTTTTTGTGTTTTTTTGTGTTTTTTTTTTTTTGTGTTTTTTAGTTTTTAAAACCAAACGATGCTATCCTATTGCTATGGCTATTTTCTAGCAAAGTATGAAAGCACACTGCTATGCCAGATGAGATGACGCTGAGTTACGAAAAAATAAACGTAAAATAAAAAGTAAATGGCAGACTGTGCCTAATTGAAATCAAACCCCTAATAAATTTTCCCACTTCGGTCTTTGCGATGGATATGTGCGTCAGTAAGTGCTAAACACAACGGTCGCAAGTCTCACTACAAATTCCTCACAATATGGTAGTAGATGCACTACAGCAAGGACAGCCACCAGCAGATCATCCAGAAATAAAATATATATAACGCTATTGTAGGCCTAAGTAAGCCGTTTGAATTCTCATATGGCTATTTTCTAGCCAAGTATGAAAGCACACTGCTATGCTAGATGAGATGACGCTGAGTTATTAAAAAAATAAACGTAAAATAAAAAGAAACTGGCAGACTGTGCCTAATTGAAATCAAACCCCTAATAAATTTTCCCACTTCGGTCTTTGCGATGGATATGTGCGTCAGTAAGCGCTAAACACAACGGTCGCAAGTCTCACTACAAATTCCTCACAATATGGTAGTAGATGCACTACAGCAAGGACAGCCACCACCACGACATCACCTGTTCGCACTGTTCTGGCCTAAACAGTGCTCTACCACGAGTCCCAGTAACTTCAGACATGAACCTAGGGAGTGTAGCTCTGCGGCGTTCCCCTGCTCCCTCATCAGCAGGTGGTGTCTCACCCCGCCCAGGACCACGTCCTCTGACCCCTGCAGTAGTTGGACGCCCACGTCCCCGCCCTCGTCCTCTACCCCTAGCCCTCGGGTTAAACATTTTGAAAATGAAAGTTATAACTTTAATTTTTAAAAAAAAATTTTTTGTGTTTTTTTGTGTTTTTTTTTTTGTGTTTTTTAGTTTTTAAAACCAAACGATGCTATCCTATTGCTATGGCTATTTTCTAGCCAAGTATGAAAGCACACTGCTATGCTAGATGAGATGACGCTGAGTTATTAAAAAAATAAACGTAAAATAAAAAGAAACTGGCAGACTGTGCCTAATTGAAATCAAACCCCTAATAAATTTTCCCACTTCGGTCTTTGCGATGGATATGTGCGTCAGTAAGCGCTAAACACAACAGTCGCAAGTCTCACTACAAATTCCTCACAATATGGTAGTAGATGCACTACAGCAAGGACAGCCACCAGCAGATCAACCAGAAATAAAATATATATAACGCTATTGTAGGCCTAAGTAAGCCGTTTGGATTCTCCTATGGCTATTTTCTAGCCAAGTATGAAAGCACACTGCTATGCCAGATGAGATGACGCTGAGTTATGAAAAAATAAACGTAAAATAAAAAGTAAATTGCAGACTGTGCCTAATTGAAATCAAACCCCTAATAAATTTTCCCACTTCGGTCTTTGCGATGGATATGTGCGTCACTAAGCGCTAAACACAACGGTCGCAAGTCTCACTACAAATTCCTCACAATATGGTAGTAGATGCACTGCAGCAAGGACAGCCACCAGCAGATCAACCAGAAATAAAATATATAACGCTATTGTAGGCCTAAGTAAGCCGTTTGGATTCTCCTATGGCTATTTTCTAGCCAAGTATGAAAGCACACTGCTATGCCAGATGAGATGACGCTGAGTTACGAAAAAATAAACGTAAAATAAAAAGTAAATGGCAGACTGTGCCTAATTGAAATCAAACCCCTAATAAATTTTCCCACTTCGGTCTTTGCGATGGATATGTGCGTCACTAAGCGCTAAACACAACGGTCGCAAGTCTCACTACAAATTCCTCACAATATGGTAGTAGATGCACTGCAGCAAGGACAGCCACCACCACGACATCACCTGTTCGCACTGTTCTGGCCTAAACAGTGCTCTACCACGAGTCCCAGTAACTTCAGACATGAACCTAGGGAGTGTAGCTCTGCGGCGTTCCCCTGCTCCCTCATCAGCAGGTGGTGTCTCACCCCGCCCAGGACCACGTCCTCTGACCCCTGCAGTAGTTGGACGCCCACGTCCCCGCCCTCGTCCTCTACCCCTAGCCCTCGGGTTAAACATTTTGAAAATGAAAGTTATAACTTTAATTTTAAAAAAAAAATTTTTTGTGTTTTTTTGTGGTTTTTTTTTTTGTGTTTTTTAGTTTTTAAAACCAAACGATGCTATCCTATTGCTATGGCTATTTTCTAACAAAGTATGAAAGCACACTGCTATGCCAGATGAGATGACGCTGAGTTACGAAAAAATAAACGTAAAATAAAAAGTAAATGGCAGACTGTGCCTAATTGAAATCAAACCCCTAATAAATTTTCCCACTTCGGTCTTTGCGATGGATATGTGCGTCAGTAAGCGCTAAACACAACGGTCGCAAGTCTCACTACAAATTCCTCACAATATGGTAGTAGATGCACTACAGCAAGGACAGCCACCAGCAGATCAACCAGAAATAAAATATATATAACGCTATTGTAGGCCTAAGTAAGCCGTTTGGATTCTCCTATGGCTATTTTCTAGCCAAGTATGAAAGCACACTGCTATGCTAGATGAGATGACGCTGAGTTATTAAAAAAATAAACGTAAAATAAAAAGAAACTGGCAGACTGTGCCTAATTGAAATCAAACCCCTAATACATTTTCCCACTTCGGTCTTTGCGATGGATATGTGCGTCAGTAAGCGCTAAACACAACGGTCGCAAGTCTCACTACAAATTCCTCACAATATGGTAGTAGATGCACTACAGCAAGGACAGCCACCAGCAGATCAACCAGAAATAAAATATATATAACGCTATTGTAGGCCTAAGTAAGCCGTTTGGATTCTCCTATGGCTATTTTCTAGCCAAGTATGAAAGCACACTGCTATGCTAGATGAGATGACGCTGAGTTATTAAAAAAATAAACGTAAAATAAAAAGAAACTGGCAGACTGTGCCTAATTGAAATCAAACCCCTAATAAATTTTCCCACTTCGGTCTTTGCGATGGATATGTGCGTCAGTAAGCGCTAAACACAACGGTCGCAAGTCTCACTACAAATTCCTCACAATATGGTAGTAGATGCACTACAGCAAGGACAGCCACCAGCAGATCAACCAGAAATAAAATATATATAACGCTATTGTAGGCCTAAGTAAGCCGTTTGGATTCTCCTATGGCTATTTTCTAGCCAAGTATGAAAGCACACTGCTATGCCAGATGAGATGACGCTGAGTTATGAAAAAATAAACGTAAAATAAAAAGTAAATGGCAGACTGTGCCTAATTGAAATCAAACCCCTAACAAATTTTCCCACTTCGGTCTTTGCGATGGATATGTGCGTCACTAAGCGCTAAACACAACGGTCGCAAGTCTCACTACAAATTCCTCACAATATGGTAGTAGATGCACTGCAGCAAGGACAGCCACCAGCAGATCAACCAGAAATAAAATATATATAACGCTATTGTAGGCCTAAGTAAGCCGTTTGGATTCTCCTATGGCTATTTTCTAGCCAAGTATGAAAGCACACTGCTATGCCAGATGAGATGACGCTGAGTTATGAAAAAATAAACGTAAAATAAAAAGTAAATGGCAGACTGTGCCTAATTGAAATCAAACCCCTAATAAATTTTCCCACTTCGGTCTTTGCGATGGATATGTGCGTCACTAAGCGCTAAACACAACGGTCGCAAGTCTCACTACAAATTCCTCACAATATGGTAGTAGATGCACTGCAGCAAGGACAGCCACCAGCAGATCAACCAGAAATAAAATATATAACGCTATTGTAGGCCTAAGTAAGCCGTTTGGATTCTCCTATGGCTATTTTCTAGCCAAGTATGAAAGCACACTGCTATGCCAGATGAGATGACGCTGAGTTATGAAAAAATAAACGTAAAATAAAAAGTAAATGGCAGACTATGCCTAATTGAAATCAAACCCCTAATAAATTTTCCCACTTCGGTCTTTGCGATGGATATGTGCGTCACTAAGCGCTAAACACAACGGTCGCAAGTCTCACTACAAATTCCTCACAATATGGTAGTAGATGCACTGCAGCAAGGACAGCCACCAGCAGATCAACCAGAAATAAAATATATATAACACTATTGTAGGCCTAAGTAAGCCGTTTGGATTCTCCTATGGCTATTTTCTAGCCAAGTATGAAAGCACACTGCTATGCCAGATGAGATGACGCTGAGTTATGAAAAAATAAACGTAAAATAAAAAGTAAATGGCAGACTGTGTCTAATTGAAATCAAACCCCTAATAAATTTTCCCACTTTGGTGTTTGAGGTGGATATGTGTGTCACTAAGAGCTAAACACAACGGTAGCAAGTCACCCTGCAAATTCCTCACAATATGGTACTAGCTGCAAATAAAAAAAAAAAAAAGTATAACGTTATTGTAGCCCTAAGAAGGGCTGTTGGGTTCTTGTAGAATCACTCCTGCCTAACAGTAAGCTAATAGAACACCCTAACGCTTTCCCTGACCAGCAGCAGCTCTCTCCCTAGCGGCATCCAGACACAGAATGATCCGAGCAGCGCAGGCAGGGGCTAGTCTATTCCAGGGTCACCTGATCTGGCCAGCCAACCACTGCTATCGACGTGTAAGGGTACCACGTCATGCTGGGTGGAGTGCAGAGTCTCCTGGCTTGTGATTGGCTCTGTTTCTGGCCGCCAAACAGCAAAACGGCGGGAGCTGCCATTTTCTCGAGCGGGCGAAGTATTCGTCCGAGCAACGAGCAGTTTTGAGTACGCTAATGCTCGAACGAGCATCAAGCTCGGACGAGTATGTTCGCTCATCTCTATTCAAGACCCTTTTTGGGAGCAATTTTGGCACACAAATCGATGAGTTAAAAACTAGATAACCAAGTTGTATTTCACCTTTATGAATGTGGAGACAGTTGTAAGCCTTGTTGTATTCCAGTTCATTAACCCTTTGTGCCACAATCTAACATCTCAGTGTAAATAACTGCACAATGTCTTATGCCTTATGTATGCTCTAGACAAACAGAAGTAAAAGTCAAGGTAAAAAGCTTAAAGGAAACCTACCACTTGAAATGGTAGGTGTGAGCTGCAAATACCGAGCACCAGCTCAGGTTGAGCTGGTGCCGGAGCTTATTTTCGTTATTGTCCTAAACAGCTGTGTCGCAGTTTAAACACTTTTTAATCTTTATATCTGAAGCAGCTTTGGCGCACCAAGCGCGTGATACAGTGGTTTAGGACAATAACGAAAATAAGCTCCGGCTGGTGAATAAGCAGAGAATGAAGTGACCGTAATGTCATGGTCCCAGTATTAGATGCTTGTTGCTGACATACGTATGTACTTTTGATGATATTAGCTAAAGATGACATTAATGCAGATATGTAGTCAGGATAAGTTAAAGAACAATCTTAAAAAGGAAGTATATGATAGAGACATATGTCAGAGGGACAATAATAGGATTTATGCACCAGGAATAAATCTTCAGGGGAAAAGGAGGAGTGAAGTCAGGGATAAGTTTCAGTGCATAACCATGATTCTAAATTTACAATACAATAGTTACAATAAACAGGAAACTCTTTTTGGTCTTTTCCAGTCAGATCCCCAGGTTGCCTGGACCAGTCACTCATTGAAAACAGGTGCACTGAGTAAAATGTCTGGCACAGAATGGTGGTGAGAACACTGATGAGCAAAGCCAGATATCCAGGTGTCAAAAGTAGAATAGCAGTAAGAGCTAAAAAGATATGGCTGGGAGGAAACTGAAAATAAAAAAAGTCCATATCAGAAAGACCAACAAGGAGGGTTTACAGAAGCAATAAATATTAAGGGAAAGCTTGGTAACCGAGGTTGTGAAAGCTTTGTAACCGAAGTGTAACTCAAGTCCACTTCCGTATAGGTTGTATGTTGTAACATGTTGTCTCATAAAACCACACTACCCACCCTAGTAATCCAAATATGGATAGGAGAAGGCTGCAAACAGAGGTCATAAAACACTGAACTGTGTTGAAATAATCTTGGCAATGGAATGGTATTTGGTGTCAGACAAGGTGGTTTGATTATCTGGGAATTTGCTGGGTATGTTGGAATTTCCACACACAGTTTTTCTTGCGCATCAGCCCACTTATAGACATGAAATGAAGATAACCTCTATACGGAAATGAAGAATATTGTATCTTTTTAGGAACGAGGCAATATGTATATGATAAGGAGTATCATTTCCTTCTGTGGCACTGTTGGATTGTGGTAATACACAGGGATGAATGCTATTTTACAAAACATTTTTCCACAAGATAATTTCTTCTGCTGCTAAGTTCTTTTCACAAGTTATAGCACAGAATATAAATCCATATTGCTTGTTGCACAGGTTCTTTAGACTTTAAGATTTCACTTTGTTAGATCCTAGCTATACTTCAAATGCTCCATCATATCACTCGCTCTTTGGTGCCAAGAGAGTTTTTTTAAAGGTAAGATGTTTTACTCGATCTTCACAGTGAGAATGATATGCAGGGAGGGAAGGCATGAGCAGACACAATCTTACTAGTTAGAAGCCAATGACCTAGTTTGCTGACATTGATAAATCTGCTGAGCGTATTCTTACTTTTAAAAGTTCATCTTTAGGACTGCTGCAGAATTCAGCTGATCATTATGTAATCTAAAATCTCATGATTATGCAGTTCAGTTAACCAAAACCAAGCTGTTTTAAACGCTAGTCAGCTTCCACTTGAGAGAACTGTTGCTATGAAAGCATTAAATTATTCATATAAAAGAGGTAAGCAGAACATCTCCTGGCCTCCAAGACATCTCTCTTTTTCAGTGTTTTTATGTCATCTTTGAAATAAATACAGCTTTTCTGATCTTATACTATTTGTTGCAAATGTTGTTTCTAAACAGTTCCGCAACAGAAGGGATTTCATGCTGACTATGGAATTTTCTTTCTATAAGTTTTTTTTATGCTAAAAGAAAAAGTTGAATGTTCACTTAAAATGTTTGGCAGGTCGAAGGGTTGTAATTCGCTGAAGAAAATATATAGTTTTATGTAATAACACTAACATGAGGGAAGACAGAAACAAATAACAGTGTTTAAGTCACAGAGAACAAACAGTAATTTATACGGTTGTTATATGTCAGAATTTCAGCACCAGCTGCTACACTTTGATTTAAGCCTAGCAAAAGAAGTTCATAAAACAACCCCAGATGTGTGTCATCCAATCTCAAAAGGTAAAATATGGTTTCTGCTTTATCACTGTTAAGCAGTCATGGCAAGAAAGTAAAGAATGGACCAAATTTTGTGTAGGAGAAAAAAATGCATATTTGAGTACTAATATTGTTAATAGTATTGTAGATTTGTTGATTTCAGATGAAGCACCTAAACTTAGAGCATATACTATACCTGTGTATAGTATAGTACATGCATGAGGAGTAACATTGGGGGTCGCTTATTATTATCCCAAGAACTATGTGCTGTAATAGGGCCTGTTTTTTTTTAGCACCGCCAGTGTCTCAAAGTGTCTGAAATGACTCCACATTCATGAAGGAGATATAGAACTTGTGTGACACAAATTGACCCACAAAGTTAAAATATAGAGAATGTAACTCAATATTGGTCAAGGCAAATAATGAAAAATGTTCACATCTTTATCCAAGGTTCCATTAGGAGCATCCATTGCGGATTCCATTAAAAACCATGGAAGAAAAATTCCTCTGTCATCTGGTAAAATAACACACCAAAAGAAGCCAAATGTACCCCTCAGTCAATGTGATCTTTAGGGCGCTGTTGGTGATCCTTTTTTTACATATTAGCAGCAGCAATGTAAACATAGCCATAAACTATTCTTGGATGCACGTCCAAACCCCTTTTCCACAGCAAAAACCTTCAGTTTAGTGAAACAAAACAATTCAGCTGTCTGCAAAACGTACAGATGCAGAACTGGTTAACATGACTCGCTTAGCCCAGGGGAGTAACAAGGGGTGCAGCGGGTGCGATCTAACTGGGCCAAATGGGCTTAGGGAGCCCATAAGGTGTCACTTTCCCATATGAGAAGACTAGTACTATAAACCATACATTATAGTTAGGGCCTGGCACAGATTTTGCACTAGAGCAAATCAGCTTTAAGTTACACCACTTGCTTAACCCATTAGATGTGATAAAACAGTCTGTAGTGTTAGCAAATACAGAGAAATCGCCAGTTTTCTGTGATAACCGAATGAGTTAACTCACTTTAAATCCGGTTAACCAGTGCTACATCTGTAGTCTCATTCATGTGGTGCCACGATTCAAACCCCTTCAATCTGATATTGATGACCCATCCTGTTAACAACCCTTTTAACAACACAATTAATTTACTCATACAAATTCTTTAACCTACTTTCTCCTTCACCCTCAGCTGGGAATAGTGCCAGTCATGGTTCTGGACATTGCCTTACTAATGAATGGTGTTGGTCAGTCAACCTGCAGCTTAAGAGTCTGTTTCATTTAGCCATTTGCTAGTAGTTTAATGGGAGCTGAGTTCCTTTATAGGAATAATTTACTTCTCAACAGGAAGCAAAAGCTTGATGCTTGTTGGAAATGATTTATTTCTGCAAAGCCGACCATATGCTTAAATGTCACAGGAACAGCTTTCAGCTTTCTCGCCACTGTACTCCCAAATCACCTGCTAGAATTAATGGGAAAACCTGTGGAGTCTATGAAGACAGGCCTCAATCATGCAGTAATGATACAACTTTTCTCCTCTATATAAACACGATTGAAACACGCCTTAAACCACAACACGTTTTTTTAAACGTTGCAGACAACCAGGTTATTTGCTCTGCTTCTCCCTTGTTAAAATGTGCATGTTAAAAAATGGAAAAGAACAAAGCCCCTGTCACAATCAATGGAGTAAATAAATATATGAGCTGTGTATCCAGATAGCAGTCTGCAGTTGTGCTATCCTGGAAGAGACCAGCAGATGATGCTGCTGTCACATCAATATTATATATATATTTTTACCTATTTTTGTTCTTTCTCTAATCTGAATAGATAAGGATTTTGCATCTGAAATAAACAATGAAGGAAATCACAGACACCCTAGTTTAGCAACCACTGCCTATGAGTCATGTTGTGGAATATATAACACTATAGGTGCTCTCCACGTTAAAACATATTTATTGGGAAATATTTAAAAAATCCCATTGTTTTTTTAATTTATGTTTTGTACATTTAATCTACTCTGTTAAGTAGACTGATTGAGTTATATGCATACATGCAAGAAGCTTGAATAAAGATACTATAATATACTATCCAGTCCTTCTGAAAGAGGTACACATCCGATCTTCTGGGACTTATTTGTCAATGTCTTATGAGCTGACAGCTACAGACAAAGCAATGTCCAGATCACCGATAATAAGTGCATTACAGAGTGACCAGCAATGGTCCCTTAATGCAATATTGTCAGATATGACCGAATGTAACTTCTTGGAGGCAGATAGAAAAATGAACACTTGATTTCAAGCCCTGCCAAAGATAAGGATTAAGTCTTGAGCCATGCAGCTCTCTATCATATAAATAATCCATGTTGTGCATGTATACCTTTGTGAAATTGATTTAAAAAAAAGAAAAAATTTTAGAAAAAAACATTATTAAACTATTGAGAAGGTAAAAATTATCCATTTTTTAAAATAAAATATCAACTAGAGCATTACTTCAACCAGCACCAACAAATCTTTCAAATGTTCATAATACAGTAATGGTGAGAAGTACCACTATTTCTAGGGCTACGCTCCTGAGTTTTTGTGTACCCCACAGGTACAGGTCACAGGACTCGTTATAGCCTGATATAGGTGAGACTCCGGGCCAGAAGCAGTAAGTGAGGCTCCACCTGGAAATCTAAATGCTGGCCTGTGTTCATATAGCAAAGGTAACTCAGTGCCACCACATATCCTATTGGCCAAGAGCGGGTGCCTGACAGCAAGGTACTTGCATAGTTAGGGACTGATACTGTATTAGCCACTGCCCAGCCGAGCAGGGTTTGTTTTTTTTTACGCCTATGCTAAGGATGAATTTTTATTGTGCCATTTAACCCGTTCACGACCCGTGACGTAATAGCACGTCACGGTTCGCCCGCGGGTGCATGGAGAGGGCTCACGCACTGAGCCCTCTCCATAGCCGGTAAGTCTTTGCTGCATGTTGCAGCAAAGGCTTACCGGTAACACCCGCGATCGGTGCTAGCACCGATCGCGGGTGTTTTCACCTCGATCGCCGCCGGCAATGCTGCCGGCGGCTTCAAAGGGATGGCGGCGCGTGGGATCCTTTTCGAGGATTGCCGCTCCCCGTGACGTCATCAGGGAGCGTCGATCCGTCGCCATGGTAACCTCGGGTCTCACGAAGACCCGAGGCTACTTCGGGTTAACCCATGCATTACAATGTGCTATCAGCACATTGTAATGTATGAGTAGTAAAATCCCCATATACTGCCATACTGTAGTATGGCAGTATATGATAGGATCGTGCAGACACCCTAGGGTTAAAGTACCATAGGGAGTCTGAAAAGTACTAAAAATAAAAATAAAAAAAAGTTAAAAAAAAAAAAAATTATAATAAAAAACCCTAAAAACTCAAATCACCCCCCTTTCCCTAGAACTGATATAAATATAAATAAACAGTAAAAATCATAAACACATTAGGTATCACCGCGTCCGAAAATGCCCGATCTATCAAAATATGATAACAGTTTTTCACTGCGTTTAATCCCGTAACGGAAAATCGCGCCCAAAGTCGAAAATTTTGTCATTTAAAAAAATTTAAAAATTCTATAAAATGTGATCACAAGGTCGAACAGTCCTAAAATTGATAACATTTTAAACATCATCAAAATCCGCAAAAAACGACACCACCCACAGCTCAGTACACCAAAGTATAAAAAAGTTATTAGCACCAGAAGATGGCAAAATCCCCCAAAAAATTTTTGTACAGGAGGTTTTAATTTTTTTAAATGTATGAAAACATTATAAAACCTATACAAATTTGGTATCCCCGTAATCGCACAGACCCAAAGAATAAAGTAGATATGTCATTTGGGGCGCACAGTGAAATCCGTAAGATCCAAGCCCACAAGAAGAAAGCACAAATGCATTTTTTTACCAATTTCACTGCATTTGGAATTTTTTTCCCGCTTTCTAGTACACGGCATGGAATATTCAATACCATCTCTATGAAGTGCAATTTGTTACGCAGAAAATAAGCCATCACACAGCTCTGTACATGGAAAAATAAAAAAGTTATGGATTTTTGATCATGGGGAGTAAAAAATGAAAATGAAAAAACAAAAAAGGGCCAGGTCCTGAAAGGGTTAAATTGTGAGAATGAAACAATTGATTTGGGCTTTAAATCTGTGTGTGTCCCCGCTTACTACACTATTACCGAGCATCTGCTAGAGGGTTTCCCACAAAACATACATACAGGCCCACATTTATTAAAGTGTTTGCACCAGTTTTCTGTCTGACCTCCTACTATAAAGAAAGTGCAATAAAAGTGTCTGCTCCTGTTTTGTGTCGCGACTGCACAATGTCTGACAAGACAGAAAAAATGTTCCCCAAAAGGGGCATCTTATTGCTTAGTCAGACCGTGCACCACGATTGTGTCCGACTGCGCCACAATTCTGCAGCAAGCACAAAGTGCACCAAAAAAAATTTGGTGCATTCTGCCGAAGCAGTTCAAGGTGCACCAGATTCCTGAATCAGGCACAACCTGCACACTTCACAGGCAATATTCACATAGTGTAGTTTGCGCTGTTTTTGATAGATGTGAACCACAATATCCAAAATATCAATATCCAAAATACCATACAATACGATTGTATTTTATTGATCCCCAGGGATCAATAAACACACAGTTGGGGATAAACTTTAATGTTACAATAACAAACATACACTAGGAGAGGCACATCATTCCCATATGTTGTTTGTTTCTTGGTGGCTAGTTCCTTAATTGTATACAAAAAAAATGTATATAGTAACATGATTACATAGTTACAAGACAATACAATTTAAAATACCGACATGAGGCCGGTGACACTTGTGACGTTTTTGTTACTTTGTTAAATTATGTTTTTGCATACTTGAAAAAAGCATCATATTTGCATATTGGCTTTTTCAATGGGTTATTGGTCAAAGTGTCTTAACTTAGCGTTTTTTTGTCTGCGTTTTTAATGTGCATTTTCATTGTGTTTTCAAAGCGGTTGTGTTTTTGAAAACCCATGCATTTGTGGAGTGCGTTTAGAAGCGAATGTGATTACATGCACAAACAGCATGTAGAAGAAGATCACTGCTTTTTTTTTTTTTTTACAAATTTCAAGAAACACAGCTGAATGCAATTACCGCACATCAAGCACTGTGTTTTTAAAAATGCAAAAGCAAGCAAACATTTGAAAAACACATTCACTTTTACGAGCTAAATGAGGGCCTGGTCTCTGTCTTCTCTGGGTAATAATTTAGTGGTAGTATAGGATTCTTGCATTCTTTGTTTGCTTAGCATAATATTCTGCTAGGTATAATAATATTCTGAGAATTGGTAAACTGCAGTTATACATTGCAGTTAGACAGGGCTTAAGACAGGTAAGAGGGCAGAGAAAAATAAACAATTATGATTGTCTAAAAATGTTTTCCATTTTCTCTCAGTTTGCTATGGTGTTTTTACTTGCCTACCGTCCATCTATTCCACCAGTACCAACTATCCATATCAACGCCTCCCTTCTTCACTCACCTTTCTTTACCAGTCACACACTTTATACGTTATGTAACCAGACTCACTTAACACAGTCTTCTGCTGTGAAGCAATAAATAACTTCTTATAAATCTCTAAAGCATCTTTTGTCTCTTCTCTTCCTCCTTCTGCTTGTTGCAGGGGACATCTCTCCTAACCCAGGCCCACCTTCTGCTTATTTTAACACTTCACACAGAAACCTTGCTAACCTCATATAGATTCAGTGTATCCCCTCTTCTCCTCCTCCACACGTAACTCCTTTTAAATGTGCCCTAAATGTGTGTAATAAACTAGAATCTGTTCATGACCTCTTTCTAAGTCTTTTGACATGCTGGCCATCACAGAAACATGGATCCAGCAGGAATTTCAGAGTGTTAAACCTGGCAACTAAAAAGAACTCTGCAGTGCACCACTTTTACACCACAGCACCGTTATAGTTGCATATGTACCCCCAATATAGTAGCCCATGCATGTTTTCACAGCCTGTGCGATTGAGCAACCCAAGCGCCACTCCCGTTGCTTAGGCAACAGCACCATGCTCAGGGAGAGCAAGACCCTGCACTGCTTCTATCAGGGCTCTGCCACAGAGAAGCACATGATTTGTTTTTGCTGTTCTGTGAATGTGCAGGGCTAGGTCTAGTGATAGCCTATATATATGTTGTGGGGGTATGTGCTATAAGTCCCTGGCCTGCATCACACCCAACAACGGAGTTTCTATCAGGGCTCTGCCACAGAGAAGCACATGATTTGTTTTTGCTGTTCTGTGAATGTGCAGGGCTAGGTCTAGTGATAGCCTATATATATGTTGTGGGGGTATGTGCTATAAGTCCCTGGCCTGCATCACACCCAACAACGGAGTTTCTATCAGCGCTCTGCCACAGAGAAGCACATGATTTGTTTTTGCTGTTCTGTGAATGTGCAGGGCTAGGTCTAGTGATAGCCTATATATATGTTGTGGGGGTATGTTATATAAGTCCCTGGCCTGCATCACACCCAACCCGCCCTGGCACCAGCAACCTGCATCACCATTGAGGTCCATCAGCGCCCACATCCACATAGCCTGCTTACACACAGTGGTTGTGTGTGTGTCTCGTCCTCTTCATGTAGGGAAAATACCTCTTCAGAACCAGTGGATGTTGCAGGCATCACAGTGCAGGTCAGGTCCAGCCACAAGTCCTGGCTGAGCATTTAGCCCCCTGGAACTGAGCACAGGTCCAGATGGAAGGCTGCAGTGGGTGAGTGCAGCTAAGAAAGTACAGGGGAAGTAAGGGCAAAAAATAGGGTGATAAACAGGGAGATATGGGGGAAAGGGACAAAGCAAAAGTACAGTCAGCCGACTACCATGGCGCCATCTTCATTGTGGCTATTTGAATAGTGCCAACTGTTAATCTTTCATAGATAAAGTGTTCCCACAATTTATAAATGTCAATCATTATTCCCATAATTCATATAAATCTATACAATATATCCCTATGGACTTATATACAGTTGACTGGAGATGGGCGAATTTTAAAAAAATTAGTTTCGCCAAGTTTGGTAAATTTTCTGGCAAAATTAGTTTCATGGTGAATCACGTTAAAAAACAGGAATTTCCTGGCTGCAGAGAGCCTGTAGGGTGTTGTAGACCATTGTTCCATGCTCAAATATGCATAGTGAACATGGTTTGGTCTTCAAACAATGCTGTGTTTTAGTATGACACGCACATGACAGCTGCCACTCTTAGAATCTCTTCACTCTTCAGTTCCATGGGCGTTTACAGGGGCCAATTTGACCAAATAAGTGAAGCGGGAACTCAGCCTGACAAGGTAATGTCTTTGCCAGCTAAAAAGGACTGAGCTGAGAGTCAAAATCCCACTATAACATCAAGGAGTGCACTATTTGGACTTTAGCAACAAAAAAGAATTGAAATTTGGGGAATACAGAACCCCAAAAACTGACACCCTGGACTTTGAGCAAAAATCACTCCATCAACTATGTTGATTTGACACGGATTTATTGATATCAACTTTAGAAACAAAAAAAAAAAAATGAAATTTGGGGAATACAGAATCCCAAAAAACTGACACCCTGGACTGGAGAAAAAAATCAATACTCCAACTATGTGGATTTGACACAGATTTATTGATATCTACTTTAGCAACAAAAAATAATTGAAATTTGGGGTATAGTTTCCCCAAAACTCAAGCAGCTAGACGCTAGAGACAGCACATGCAGTGTGAAATGACGTCCCAGAGTTCTCTGTCCCATGTAACATGTTGTGCTCGTAGCCATTTTGCTAATTAAGGGGAAGAAAAAAAATTTGTTTCCACGAATCACCGTAAACTTTGGATTCGTGCAAAACCGAAGTTTTTATGAAATTCTAAACGAATTTCACTTCGTTAGAATCAATTCGCCCATCTCTAACAGTTGACCCTTTGTAAAATGATGGAAAAGACGCTCTTGCAATTAATAGTATTCATACTTTACAAAGTTATTCAGAAATCAAACAAACTCCCCCCCAAATAAAAGACAGTTGCAAATTTCCAGACTAAACATAAATTACACTAATTAACGGCGAGTAGCCCCTTTAAATTTGCCCTAAGCCATCTTCAGAATGTCAGCCAGTTTGTAAATTTCACTTTCTACCACATATACAAAAACGGCTGTTGAAAAAACAAACAGAATTTTATCAAAAGTGTCTGAGAGCATGGAACCCCAGATTTTATGTGGAACAAATCTGAACTGCCAATTGATTGTAGATAATCTATAGCTGTTTCAATTCCTTAGTTCTAATCATAATGAAACACGAAAGAAAGATGAGGGCGGCACTGTGAAGTGGATTCAAGTCCAGGTGGGTGCAAGCTCTTTGGGCCTGACTCAAGGCACCAGAGGTATCCAGAGGAAGTATGTTTTTGTTTTTGCCACTGGTGCTTGAATAAATACTTCTTAACACGGAGTGCTGCTCTCCTGCTACTTCCTTTAGTTCTAATCATGGTATATTTCATCCTTTTGCAAAAGAAACAACTTGAAGTCTTTGGTGATACTGTAAGTATGAATAATGCCCTTTATATTTTCATGTAGAAAAACTATGCATTCATCTTTGCAGATGCCACAAATCCGGTTAAGTTTTTGGAAGACTAGCATGAACTGCATGTTTGCATTCTGCACAAAGTAAATGTTGTATTTAGTTAATTTTGGTAGCTACACAAGTACCATCACTTTCTTCTGCTTCAGGAACTAAAGGGTCAATGTGATTTCATGTTTCAGGTCATTGCAATTTAGGCAAGTCAAAGTGTTCCATATTTGCACAGTTGAATTCAACTGTTTTGTGCTTTAAGTGTGAGACAGTCTAAAATATTAAAAGTATTTCAGTATTGGGAATGATGAAGCAACCACAAATGCTTTGTTTTCAAGGATCCATGATTTTGGTGGCTTATATATTTTTCTCAGTGTCTTGACATATTTTCTTGACATCTCATATTTCTTGGCCTCCCTGGTCTATCTGAGGTCCTCTGACCTATGTCTTGCAACTGCAATGAGCAAAGGGATGGCAGGTCACACATAGATCTCTCTATTCAGTTCTTTGAAAATTTACTGGCAGTAAAGTCCTATAGGAGGGAATGGTAGGAGCCACAAATGCACATCCTTCTCTCCTCATGCAATACAGGTGTTGGTCCCAATTCTCATGATTGTAATAAAGTTTTCACACTGATACTAAACTCACTGATTCAAATATATAGATATACCATCTGTAGCCCCGGCATTGCCCGGCATAGTAAATAACTGCTCCTAGCTAAAACAAAATAGAATGGGTTAACAAAAAATGTTTCAAATATTTTATATCTTTATTTCTATCTATCTATCTATCTTTATATCTCAATTCCCTAGTGATGTTAACGAAATCAAGATCATTTTTAACCCTTTACTTCACAATTTTACTCTGTTTTATTGCTGTTTTAGCTCCTATCACTCTCTCTAAACAGACACATTATAGTCCATCTAGTTCTGTGAGCTGACAATGCGGTTAGATTATTAGGGTACATGGTTTATATACACTTTCATTTACATTCTGAACATTAGAATCTAACACATAGAGAGAGAGATGAGACAGATCAGAGATGATGAGATCCATGAGATGGCTACTACACAGAGGCATGAACGAGAGAGGCTGACAGAGAGCAGCTGACAGACAGAGGCTGGCAGACTTTTACCATGTCAGCTCTGCTACATATCTGTTCTCACAGATATGTGTCTGTCTCCCCCTTCCCCAATATAACTACCATATTTTTTGGACTATAATACACACTTTTTAGCAAGAAAAAAATCTTGCTAAAAAGTGCCTGCATCTTATAGACTGAAGGTCAGGAGGATCCAGTACTGCCAGTCCCTCCTGACAGCTGTAATGGAGATCAGGGGAAGCCCTGATATAGAGCTACACCTGATCTCCCAGAGAGGAGAGGCTCCATACTGCTCTCCCCCTCTGCCTACAGGTACAGGACCTGCGGTGATGTCAGAATCATGTAACTGAACACATGCTTCTTACATCACCACAGGATCTGATACTGGGAGAATGGGGACATGCTGGGCTGGGACAGGGTAAGAAGAAGGGGAAGTGTGTGTGTTTGTGTGTGTGAGGGGGGTGGGTTCTGTGTGTATAGCTGAGCTATGTGTGTATCTGTATGAATGATGCAGAGCTGTGTGTGTATCTGTATGAATAATGCTGAGCTGTGTGTGTATCTGTATGAATGACGAAGAGCTGTGTGTGTAACTGCATGAATGTTGCAGCACTGTGTGTGTAACTGTATGGATAATGCAGATCTGTGTGTGTATGTGTATGAATGATGTAGATCTTTGTGTGTAACTATGAATGATGCAGAGCTGTGTGTGTATCTGTATGAATGATGCAGAGCTGTGTGTGTATCTGAATGAATGATGTAGAGCTGTGTGTGTATCTGTATGAATGATGCTGAGCTGTGTGCGTATCTGTATGAATGACACTGAGCTCTGTGTAAATGTACAGATGATGCAGAGCTGTGTGTATAAATGTATAGATGTAGCAGAGCTGTGTGTATAAATGTATGGATGTAGCAGAGCTTTGTGTGTATATGTATAGATGTAGCAGAACTGTGTATGTATCTGTATGGATGATGCACAGCTGTGTGTGCTGTGCTTTAGTGCGACCAACAGGGATATTTTAATTGGTGTAAAATATATTTTCCCTTTTTTTGGAAGCCTAAATCTGGGGTGCGTCCTATAGTAAGAAGCGTCTTATAGTCCAAAAAATATGGCAATCTGCCTGTAGTTTGTAGTTTGATCTTCTCTTTCCTCACAATGTCTTTCCTGGCATGAAGTGAGTGCCTATGAGCTCTATCCTGGACTTCAGAGGGTGGGGCTAGAGGCACAGAGACAGAAATCTCAGCTGCACGGCCTCACACAGAAATACAAGATGGCGTCTCGACAAAGGGTCATGTCTAGGGGCAACTGAAATTGTGTACACCAGGACTGATAGAGACAAGTTTAACTTATATCTGTAAAATTCAGTATTTTTGTTCATAACTAGAGAGCACTAAAATGCTCGGGTGCTCGTTATTCGAGACAAACTTTTCCCGATGCACAGGGCACCAAGGGGACCAAGGGTCTGCACAGGGAAGCTTGGCCAAACACCTGGAAACCTCAGAAAATGATGGAAACACCACAGAAATGTACAGGAAACAGCAGGGGCAGCATGCATGGATGCCTCTGTTGCTGCTTAATCGTACCATTATGCCAAAATTATGGGCAACAGCATGGCATTGCTAGAGAGTGTCATGGCGACATACCCTAAATGGACTCAGGCTTCAAACCAATTTAAAAAATTCCTTTTGGGGAGGATAACGTGTAGCACTGTATGTATCAGTATTTTGCCTGGTTAAGGCGACAGAGAGGAACCATAGGAGGTGAGCAAGAAGCGCTGAAATGATTTCCTATGTGAACAAAAGGTTGACAGTATATTTAGTCGATAACACAGCATGGTGGCAACATAGTGACCAAGTTCCATAACGTATCTGGTGAAAAACCCGAAAAATGAGCCTGACACAGCTCGTGTGATAAGGGGACGACATGTGGAGGCAGCCATGGAGACGACTTCCATGATTAAGAGCGACAGTATGGGGCATCCATATTGCGCTGCTATGATTGAAACTTCAGGTCTCAGCATGGCGGCGACAGATGCGCCGAGTTCCATCATGTATCTGGTGAAACAGCTGAAAATTCTGCCTGACACAGCTCGTTTGATAAGGGGATGATGTGCTGTATTTCCTCTCGCGCTCCAGTGCCTGGGGTATAGACAGTTGAAAGTTGTGCATGGAGACATTGGTGGATGCTGTGGAGGATCGTGGAGGCGAAATGGACAGGAAACAGCAGGGGCAGTGTGCATGGATGCCTCTGAGGCTGCCTAATCTTGGGATGGAGCTGGCTGTCCGCTGCCAGGCGAGCTTTCTCCTGTCCAAGCCCCTGCCTCTCGGCTCCTCCCCACCCAAAATGGGCCTGGGGGCCAGAAGCGTTTACTTTGAAAAAATTATAATTTTCAAAGCAGACGGGGTCGTTTGAATATTTCAACTAGGAATAATGGAATAGCATAGCGGTTCTATTTTTTATTTTTTTCGGACATGGTTCCATGATTAAGAGCGAGAGTATGGGGCATCCATATTGCGCAGCTATGATTGAAACTTCAGGTCTCCAGCATGGTGGCGACAGATGGGACAAGTTCCATTATGTATCTGGTGAAACACCCGAAAATTCTGGCTGACACAGCTCGTTGCTAAGGGGACGATGTGCTGTGTTTCCTCTTGCGCTCCAGCGTCTGGGGTATAGACAGTTGAACGCTGCGCATGGAGATATTGGTGGATGCTGTGGAGGATTGTGGAGGCGAAATGGACAGGAAACAGCAGGGGCAGCTTGCATCTGAGGCTGCCTAATCTTGGGATGGAGCTGGCGGTCCGCTGCCAGGCGAGCTTCCGCCTGTCCATGCCCCTGTCTCCCGGCTTCTCCCCACCCAAAATGGTCCTGGGGGCCGGAAGCGTTTAATTTGAAAAAATTATAATTTTCAAAGCAGGCGGGGGCTACAAACAGCACTTCTAAGAACCTTTTGTATAAGATCAAGTGTAGTACTGTTCTTATAAGTAATTGGCCTGGTTATGGCGGGGGAGGGGAACGAAAACAGATCTACAAGAAGCGCTGAAATAATATCGGTCAATGATAAAAGATTGGCGGTATATTTTGTGGATAACACAGCATGGTGGCGACAAAGTTAACAAATTTGATGTGGAAGCCGTTAAAACAACCCAAAATTCTGCCTGACACAGCTCGTTTGCTAAGGGGATGATGTATGGAGGCAGCTATATGGACGACTTTTGGAGGCAGCTATGGAGATGATGTGTGGAGGTAGCAATGGAGACAACGTGTGGGGGCAGCTATAAAGACGACTTGTGGCGGCTGCTATGGAGACAATTAAATTTGGATAGTGCCTATATGTAGCAGTCCTGAAAAGTTTTCAAACCAGAGGAGCAGGTAGGTGGTCCTCCAGAAAAATTAAATAGATTGAGTGCCTGTATGTGGCAGTCCAAAAAAGTTTTCAAACCAGAGGACCGGGTAGGTGGCCCTCCAGAAAAATTAAATACATAGAGTACTATAGCTAGAGCCAGTTGGCCCTGGCAAAAAATAGCCGTTTCCTCTGCTTTAGTGTACAAAGAGGAGGAGAAGGAGGAAAATGAGGCGGAGGAGTGCATACATTATTCAGGTTGAGCTTCTTTCACCTGGTGGAGAATGGAAATCCTGAGAAATCTAGGCTTTATTCATCTTGATAAGCGTCACCCTGTCAGACGTGTACGCTTATCGGTGATGATGCCACCAGCTGCACTGAAAACCCGCTCAGACAACACGCTAGCGGCAGGGCAGGCAAGAACCTCCAAGGCGTACAGCGCCAGTTCGTGCCACATGTCCAGCTTTGAAACCCAGTAGTTGTTGGGAGCTGTGTGATCATTAAGGATGATGGTATGGTCAGCTACGTACTCCCTCACCATCTTTCTGTAAAGATCAGCCCTACTCTGCCGAGACTGGGGACAGGTGACAGTGTCTTGCTGGGGTGACATAAAACTGGCAAAGGCCTTGTAAAGCGTACCCCTGCCAGTGCTGGACAAGCTGCCTGCTCGCCTACTCTCCCTCGCTACTTGTCCCACAGAAGTACGCCCTCTGCCGCTGTTAGAAGGGAAATACTGTTTCAGCTTGTGCACCAGGGCCTGCTGGTATTCATGCATTCTCACACTCCTTTCCTCTCCAGGGATGAGAGTGGAAAGATTTTGCATGTACCATGGGTCCAGGAGAGGGAATACCCAGTAATCGGTGCTGCAATACATTCTTTAAACGCAAGGGTCACGGGATAGGCAGTCTAGCATGAAATCTGCCATATGTGCCAGAGTCCCAACGCGCAAGAATTCACTCCCCTCACTGGCCTGACTGTCCATTTCCTCCTCCTCCAACTCCTCCAACTCCTCTTCTTCTGCCCATACACGCTGAACAGTGAAGGACTGAACAATGCTCCCCTCTTCTGTCTCCCCAACATTCTCCTCCTGAGGGTGCTTTGGCTATCAACAAGGGAATCTTCTTCCCCCGTCTCTTGTGACGAGCGCAAAGCTTCCGACTTCATGCTGACCAGAGAGTTTTTCAACAGGCCAAGCAGTGGGATGATGAGGCTGATGATGGCGGCATCACCACTGACTATCTTTGTTGACTTCTCAAAGTTACTCAGCACATGACAGATATCAGACATCCACGTCCACTCCTCATTGTAGACTTGAGGAAGCTGACTGACCTGACTACCAGTTCTGTTGGAAGTTGACATCTGGCAGTCTAGAATCACTCTGCGCTGCTGGTAAACTCTCGATAAAATGGTCAATGTTGCATTCCACCTCGTGGGCACGTCGCACAACAGTCGGTGAGCGGGCAGTTGGAGGCGGCGCTGCGCTGCCCTGAGAGTGGCAGCATCTGTGCTGGACTTCCTGTGCTGGCACTGCTGCTGTGTCTAGAGCTACCGACTGATGGCGCCATGCCCACGGATGGTAATACGGAGGAGGAGGTGGAGGAGGGGTGGGAGGAGGCATAGTAGGCCTGAGAGACCTGGACCGAGGTAGGCCCCGCAATCCTCGGCGTCGGCAGTATATGACCAGCCCCCGGGTCAGACTCGTTCCCAGCCTCCACCAAGTTAACCCAATGTGCCATCAGCGATATATAGTGGCCCTGCCCGGCAGCACTCGTCCACGTGTCCGTGGTCAGGTGGACCTTGTCAGAAACGGCGTTGGTCAGGGAACGGATGATGTTGTCTGCCACGTGCTGGTGCAGGGCTGGGACAGCACATCGGGAAAAGTAGTGGCGGCTGTGGATCGAATACCGAGGGGCAGCCGCCGCCATGAGGTTGCGAAAGGCCTCGGTCTCTACCAGCCTATAGGGCAGCATCTCCAAGCTGAGTAATTTGGAGATGTGGACGTTGAGGGCTTGGGCTTGTGGGTGGGTTGCACTGTATTTCCTCTTGCGCTCCAGTGTCTGGGGTAAAAACAGCTGAACGCTGCGCATGGAGACATTGTTGGATGCTGTGGAGGATCGTGGAGGCGAAGGTGTGTTTTTCGCACGGGAAGTGTTTGGGCCGGGGTCCTGGGCAGTGGGCTGACTAGCAGAGGCAGCAGATGACACAGGGGAAGGAGCAGTGGTGTGCCCGGCCGGAGGTGAACTGCCTTGGTTCCATTGAGTGGGGTGTTTAGCATTCATATGCCTGCACATACTGGTGGTTAAGCTGGTAGTGCTGTAACCCCTGCTGATCCTGGTGTGGCACAGGTTGCACACAACATTCCGCCTCTCCGTCTGGCCCCACCACTGCCTCTTCCAACCTGTTCTCGTTGAGGACTCTCCTCCGTCTTAGGCTGTTCACCCAGCCTATCAACCCAGCTTGGGTCTGTCACCTCATTATCCTCCGATCCCTCAGTCTGCTCCCCCCTTCGACTTCCTGCCCTGACAACAACTTCACCACTGTCTGACAACTGTGTCTCCTCATCGTCCGACACCTCTTTACACACTTCTTCCACTACGTCAACAATGTCATCATCACCCACAGACTCTGACCGATGGAAAACCTGGGCATCGGAAAGAGCTCAGCAGCAACCGGACAACTGGTTTGTGACTCTGGGAAGGGTCCAGAAAACAGTTCCTCAGAGTATGCCGGTTCAAATGCCAAATTTTCCTGGGAGGGGGCAGACTGGGGGGAAGGAGGCTGAGGTGGAGGAGCTGGAGGAGTGATGATTTTGGTGACATGGGTGGACTGCGTGGAAGACTGACTGGCGGACAAATGGCTAGAAGCATTGTCCGCAATCCACGACATCACCTGTTCGCACTGTTCTGGCCTCAACAGTGCTCTACCACGGGTCCCAGTAACTTGAGACATGAACAAAGGGAGTGTAGCTCTGCGGCGTTCCCCTGCTCCCTCATCAGCAGGTGGTGTCTCACCCCGCCCAGGACCACGGCCTCTGATCCCTGCAGTAGTTGGATGCCCACGACCTCGTCCTCTAACCGTACCCCTAGCACTCGGGTTCAACATTTTCAAAATTAAAGCGTAAACTATAAATTTTTTTGTGTTTTTTTTTTTTTTTATTTAGTTTTTTTGTGTTTTTTTGTGTTTTTTTTTTTTTTGGGTGTTTGGTGTGAATATGTCTGTCACTAAGAGCTAAATAAAACGTTCGCAAGTCTCCCTGCAAATTCGTCACAATATGGTATTAGCTGCACTACTAGTTCCAGCAAGGCCAGCCACAAGCAAATAAAAAAAAATAATATATATAACGCTATTGTAGCCCTAAGAAGGCCTGTTGGGTTCTTGTATGGCTAGTTTCTAACCTACACTGACAGCACACAACTGGATTTTGTGCTGTGCTTGTGACTTTAAGTTTTGAAAAAAAAAAGAAATCGGCAGACTGTGCCTAATTCAATCAAACCCCTAATAAATTGTCCCACTTAGGTGATTGAGATGGATATGTGTGTCACTAAGAGCTAAATAGAACGTTCACAAGTCTTCCTGCAAATTCGCCACAATATGGTACTAGCTGTACTACTAGTGCCTGCATGCCCAGCCACAAGCAAAGAAAAAATAAATATTCTAGCCCTAACAAGGGCTGTTGGGTTCTTGTAGACTCACTCCTGCCTAACAGTAAGCTAATATAACACCCTAACGCTTTCCCTGTCCAGCAGCAGCTCTCTCCCTAACGGCATCCAGACAGAGAATGATGCGAGCAGCACGGGCAGGGGCTAGTCTATTCCAGGGTCACCTGATCAGGCCAGCCAACCACTGCTATCGACGTGTAAGTGTTCCACGTCATGCTGGGTGGAGTGCAGAGTCTCCTGGCTTGTGATTGGCTCTGTTTCTGGCCGCCAAAAATCAAAACGGCGGGTGATGTCATTTTCTCGAGCTGGCGAAGCAGTTTTGAGTACGCTAATGCGTGTTCGCTCATCTCTATTCATAACAGTAAATTAGAGAATGTGTTATTGTGTTATCCTGAGTATTTAAGAAACTTTTCTTCATGGGAATACCCCTTTAATGCTACAGGGCACATTCCTTTAGCGTACATACATGCACACATACACTTTATATATAACATATATTGACACCTTTGTATTGCAGTTTATCAAACCAAGTCCCAAGTTCATAGAATATTAGTGTAGTTCAGGTTATATACTTTAAAATGGCCTTGTCATAAGCTTGAGTTCAAGTTTCAAAGTTGAAGCCTGAATCTAATTTGATCCACATAAAAGTTCTTTTCATAGTTAATTCTGCAGCTGGAAGTGTATTTTCTTAGTACTCTCACACATATCACAACCTTCTATACAGCAACGACTTATGAATTTTAACATAAAATACAACATAAGAGAATACATCATTTTTATGCATCCACTTTTAGTCTAGGTTTTGTGTGTGAAGTTTAAAAGCATAGAAGATGCAACCTTTCCTTCAAATCCTACTTGTTTTTCTAGTATGTTGTTAAATGCAGCTCATGCATCATCAGTCTCAGATTGCTGAGAATGATATACGCACACAGATGCTTTTAAAATAACTCCTTGTTTTTCCTGAGCACAAAAATATCAATAATCACTAATTTGCGTAAGCTATCCACAGGCATCAAAAGCAGAGCTCGGGTTTCTAAATGGAAAAAGAAAGCATTTCAGTAGAAAATCAATAGGAAAGCACCATTTCACGTTTGGGCAGCAATATTCTCCTCTCACCCACCCACTGTGTGTCCTAGTATAGTGTGAGGCCCAGACCTTGGATGCACAGATAGTACAGAGAGAAAATGTAATATACGCACGGCAACAAATATATCACAATAGACACATGTCTAGATAAATAAGAGTTGTGTCTTCCTTTGAATCTAACGCAGGAACAAATAATGGCCAACATGGCTGTAATTTCTCCAGTCAGGTTTGATGGGCCTAATCTATAGCATAGTTAATAAGAGAAAACATTGTGTAGACAAAGGGAACGGGTAGTTGATGGGTAATAGTGCAAATTCCATTTTCCTGTTATTTTCCAGCCAAGAAGCCAAGACTATAGTGAATGGACCTGTTTCCAGCCTTTGCTCTTTATATGACCTTAAACTTGTCATCCTTTTTCTTCCTGACAATAAAATTATACCCAGAGGGGTAATGTCCTATTTTCACTGTACTTGTACACACTATTTTATGGATTATCTTATCTTGCTATTAAACAATCTGAAAATAATATGAAAAAATGAATTTGCTATATCACTCAAAAAAAGTATGATTTGATGTGTTAGTAGTAGCTTGATGATTTAGGCCACCTACATACTCATATTGTGCTTTTTTTTGAAAATTGCATAGTCTCTATTGGGTGACATTGTCAATTGCATTTTCCTACACGGCATTCATTATTAGGGAAGCTGTTCCCACTTTATGCTGGATTTTGTAAAGAATCATAATCGTAATAAAGAATCAAATAATCTAATCTGTAGACAAATTTTCCCCCCATCAATGTATCAATTTGTAGATTTTAATAGCCCCATGATGGGGTATATGAAACTTATTGATTGCATTTTATTTATTCTTTCTGGGGAAAAATAGTCTTTTTACATGATTCTTTAGTGTTTGACATGTGGAATAAATGACTAAAAGATATCTTTATATTTTAGGTTGCTTCGGTAACGACATAACCAAATGTTTAGATTGTTTTAGTTTTTCAAGCTTTGCATAATAAAATCACATTTTACAAATAGGAAAATATGTTTCTGTGTCACCCCCTTCCAATACTATACCATTTTATTTTACCCCTGCCTTACCTGAATGGATGTGAGTTAATCTTTTATTTTTGTTGGTTATAAATATACCTTTTTGATCACCTTTTATTTCACTTTTGTGGAGAAAGATGCACAAAAATGTCAAATCACAGATTTTATTTTGCATCGCTCACCTGATTTGATCAGTTGTTACATTGATGCCTATTATGTTTTATTTTTGCCTTAAAATTGCATTTTGTATAGGGAAACTGTATTTATCATACAGTGTGGTACGATACAATAACCAGAGTTTCTTTCTATCCTGAATTTTCTGCCTCCTTTAGGAAACGGCATGCTCACTTTACTGAGACCCACAGAAAGCTGCTGGAGAAACATTACATGCCGTACCCTCCCAAACTGCCCATTTATTCATCTCTCCTGCGGTTGCCTTGACTTAGGCTGAGTGTTACCAGCACAATTGTGAGATGTTGGCACCAAATTTGCAGGACTTTTATTTGTCTTTGCAAGAGGCATTAATTTTAATTCTTTTGAAACCAAGAAAGGATCATATCTTCCAATCTCCCTACTTAACTCAGACATCAAGATCCTTGCAAAGGTGCTTGCAAGTCATCTATCGTACACCCTGATGAAACTGATTTTTTTCCAGGGAGAGGTACAGAGATTCGTTTTCAAAAAGTGTTTCTGAACATGACAGTCAGGTGATCCTAACCCTGGATTTATCATCCTCTTATAAAATTATAAAGCTCCACTCATAGAGATAACATACTCACAACACAACAGTAGTCAAAGGCACAATAATAATGAAGGGGAGGACATGACAAGACAGTTCTGAAAGCTTTCCAAACATGTCCTCCCTCCTTTGTACTGCACCTTTACTACTGTGGTCTTGTCATTATGCTCCTTGCACAATGAAAGAAGTTTCCTGGATTTAATTGTGAGTGCTGTTCTTCTCAGTTTTTTATTTTGTTCATTTTTGGGGGGATGTGAGGAGAAAGAGGAGAAAGCTGAATGTATGTGTGTGTATGTATGTATGTATGTATGTATATATGTATGTCCGCTAAAGGAATCTGCACTGTCGGATTTAAAATCCACACAGTTGTTGCCTGTGACTCGGGGAACGTCATAGACCACTTTTTGAGTGGAAATTTTCACCCCATTCTTTACAAAATTTCCAGCAATTGTCGGCTGCTGTGGCAGTTAGAAGCTGAGCCCAGATTGCTGTATTACCACAGGTCATTAATATGAGTTGTGATTGGTTACCATAGGCAATGAGGATAAGACACTTATGTGTGAGTTAAGATGGATAGGGATACTGGGATAGGGGCAGATTGTCTGAGGTAAAACTGTTACAGTTGCCCATAAAAATCAATGAGAGATCAGCTGTGTAAAAAGGAAACTTGAGCTCTGATTGGTTGCCATGGGCAACTAATGCAGTTATGCTCTCAGACACTTTTGATAAATCCCCCCAAAGACAAAGTGACAGAGGCAGTCACTGGAATGAGAGTGCTGGTGACAGACAGTCACTGAAAGAGACTACTGGTTACATACAAACACCAAAATGAAACTGCCATAGACTGTCACTGAAAGAGACTGCCAGCAACAGAAAGTCACTTGAATGAGACTGCTTGCAGCTAGTATTAACATATATGCACATGTTAATGTCCTTTTGATTTCATTATATTTGTGTTGATGATTCCCTGCGCTAACAAGATGCTGGTTGGACTGTATTTTTATTTTTTTATTGATTGTTTCTGTTAAGGACAAGTGTTATCTTTCATACAAAGTGTATTGTGTGGGGCCACCATCAAATATACTCAGTTAGCCTCAAAAGGGTATCACCTGATTTCTTCACTCTTCTTTTGCTCTCCATGGCTAACACTTGTACATATCTACACTATGTGCCACCTTCATACAGATATCAGCTGGTCGATACAGCTTATGTGATCAGGGCAGTCTTTTAACTTTGTATTGTTAAATGTGTCTGCTTTAAGAGGCAGACAGTATCAGGGTCACTAGCTGTAACATTAGCAGGAGCTTTGTAATAACTTACTAGTGCCGTACTCGCTGTGCCATAGTTCTCAGCAGGGATTACCAGTACTCCATGGATTTTCTTCATGCTTCTTAAAGATTACATTTTCTTTATACTTCAATGCAAACTGCATTCTGGACTCTTGGTTAACAAGTGCTTTCATCTCTTAGCTGAATGAAGAATTATTACATTCTCTAAAATTCCAGAGCCTGGTAATCTGGTATTTCTGGCCAGTTTAATAGTATTACTTAACTACTTGGTACAGTATGCAGAGTGAGTGAGATTTACTTGTACAAAGTTTGTCACAATTATACCTCAATATAATTCAAAATCGTGTTTATATGACTTGTAAATGTTTTTATACCATAAGGATAGAGCTCTTATCTCAACCTAACTAAATACCTTTGGAGTAAACTAAAACAGAGCTAGCTGGCACCCTTACCCGACACCAGTGTCTGGCATCACACAGAGTGGAAGCTGCAATAAAGTACTTGCATGAGGGACAACTCCATATTTAAGACAAGTGAATTCTAGTACATATGAAACGTACCACAAAGGAAATTCAAAGGAATCCTTACACATATGCACATGGGGATAGTAAGACACCTGGCAATACATGTGGGGTAGGGTGTGTAAGAGGTCCTACCATATGAGAATCAAGTACTTTGTACTTTACATACTTTTGGTATTGTATACTGCTCTTGTAGAATCGGATGTGTATTGATTGCATATAGATGTTGACATTGATTCATATAAAACAGTTTATTGTAAACACATTGGAATGGATTTTTTGTTTGCTATAATCACCCTCATTTATGTTACATGATATCTACATCCCATGTTAACTGACAGGTGGTGACCTATAACAATGACCTTTGACAATATGTACTGTATTGGATTATACCTTGTATGTTTTTATTTAAATCAAGAAAAAAACATACATATTAAAGTAATGTTTTTTTTTATTTGTGATGTACAAAGCCATCTATAATCCACTGTTTTTGATTTTGCATAAATGTGCATAATGGGTGGATAGCCTTGCACCATGACCTCATGCCCACCAATTGTGTTTCTTGGTTCATGTGCAATTTCTAGCTTCAATACAGTGAGATAAGATTGAGGCATACAGGGACTTAATGGTATCATGTGCCATATTTACAGATTTTTTCTATAGATCCTGCACACTGGTTATAGGGCAAGTCAAGCTAATGTTACAATTTATCTTAGTCATGAGCCCTGGGAGTGTGCTGGCAAAAGAAAAGGCTAACACCTTTTTTTGGTCTCCTAATATGGATGTGGCTTTTGTTTTCTGATAGTTTTCTTGCATTTACTGGTTTCCTAGACCTTTTTGTGGCAAAATTTGTTGCATCCCTTTAGACCTTCCAAAAGCAGGTCTCTAAACGTACAGACCCTTTTCTGGACTTGGCAATTTATTTTTGATGTACATGAGTTGTACCTGAAAAAATCACTCAGTTGTACACCAAAAATTTATACATTCCTCCCACATTGCTTATGTTTTCCTTGTTTGTAGTACAGTGCAGTTGTGCCATATTCTGGGTCCTGTTAACCTACTGACATAACTAGGGCCCTAAACAGCAGCATTTAGTCTTTAGGGCAGTGGAGGACTATTGGAAAAGCATTGTAGTCTTGCAGGCTATCATCAGAATACTTCACTCAATCCTGAGCTTTGCTTTAGGGAGCAGTGATTCAATAACCCTATGGGGCAGATTTACTTACCCGTTCCTGACGCGTTCCCCAAGGCGACGAGGTTGAAGTCCGGCGCGATTCTTCAAGATCGTGCGCCCGATATTCTGCATCTGTCACTTCCCCGCTGAAGTCAGCCGGAGTTCACCTTCTTCTTCCTGTTGTATGTGAGTGCATTGTCTTGCCACACAATTTGAATTGTGGCATGCAAGTAGGTGCGATTGCGCCAAAATCCGTTTGCATGCCCCAAAAACCCCACTTAAATGCGGCGCAAATCGGAAATAGTCGGGAAACCCGGCGAAAATGCACCGTTCAGACCCTTAGTATATGTGCCCCTATATGTTTGACCAGCTGTGTTATTAACTCAAAATATCAAGGTATTCCTTTGTCATTATGTCCCAAAAAGTATATTGCAATATCATCTATGTTGGATAAGTTTAGTAATGCCCTATTTAACGGATTTGTTAGTTTTACATTATAAATGGACTTTCCTGCAACCTACTTGCTTCTCTGCTTGACCTATTTGTACAGGAGAACAATATAAACATATTGAAATACTTCTATATATCAGCCATTTCCCTTATATTTCTTCAATTACATTCGGATTGGCAACACTGTAGATAGTGCGTCCAATTTGAGAGGAAACAGCATGATGGTAAAACAAATAATTCTTATCTTATTGAGTCTCATTTCCTCACCTCTCTGCTTTGACTTGCTTCATCTTACCTTAGCCTCTCACATCTCATCCTTTCATCTTCCTCCACTAGAATCTATTTTGTGTTATTTTCCTTCCTTCTTATTGCACTGCAGATGCAATACTTTAACCATTTCAATTGCTGCTGTCATTTTTATTCTTGTACAAAATCATATTGAATCAAGCAATAAAAATTGTGTGAGGAAATATCTTGAAGGAAAATATGATCTATAGGATTTTAATTCTTTGTGGCTATTCCACCTTTGGGACACTGGACATTTCCAGTAAATAGAGGGGCGGCAGGACATGTGTCTTTATTAATGTCTAGACTCTAAGGTATCTATTCTACTGATACAACTTCTTATTTTTGTACATTTAACCCCTTAAGGACCAGGCCCTTTTTGGTTTCTGCATTTTCATTTTTCACCCCCACCTTCAAAAATCTATAACTTTTTTATTTTTCCATGTATAGATCTTTGATGGGACTTGTTTTCTGCGTAACAAGTTGCAATTCATAGTGATGGTATTTAATATTCCATGCAATGTACTGAGAAGCGGGAAAGCATTCTGAATTTCGGATAAATTGATAAAAACATGCATTTGCGCCATTTTCTTGTAGGCTTGGATTTTACAGCTTTTACTGAGGGCCCCAAATGACATATGTACTTCAGTCTTTGGGAAGGTACGATCATGGAGATACCATATTTGTATAGGTTTTTATCATAATTTCATGCATTTACAAAAATTGAAACCTGTGCAAAATAATTCTTCATTTTGACGTCTTCTGGCGCTATTAACTTTTTCATAATTTGGTTTAGGGCGCAATGGGTGGTGTCATATTTTTGTGACTTTTGATGACATTTTAATTATACCATTTTGAGGACTGTATTTCCTTTTGATCACTTTTTATTGAATTTCTTATATTTTGCAAAATGGCAAAAAAGTGCCATTTTCGACATTGGGCGCTATTTTCTGTTACAGGGTTTAACACTGGGAAAAACCTTTATTCGATTTTGATAGATCAGAAATTTTGGAAGTGGTGATATATAGCATGTTTATGATTTTTATAATTTATATCAGTTCTAGGGAAAGGAGGGTGATTTGAATTTTTAATTCTTTTTATTTAATTTTTTCAACTTTTTTTTTATTTTTTTTACTATTTTTCAGACCACTTAGGGTACTTTAACCCTAGGTTGTCTGATTGATCCTACCAAGTACAGCCATACTACAGTATGGCATTGTATGGAGATTTTGCACATCACCTATTACAATGTGGAAATTGCACATTGTAATAGCCTAAAACATGACAGCACATTGCAGGTGTTAGGGATGGGTGTTTGCTCCATTGTGCAGCAAACACCCGGTATGAAAAGGGCTCGGCCCATGAGCCCTCTACATACCCCTGCCTCCGCTACAGGATGTTCAGGAATGTCTTTTTGCGCTTAGGGGATAAACAAAGTATAAAAACTTTATAATAAAATAAGGAATGGCAGAGAAAATTTGAGCAGTGAGGCCTTAGAAGTGAAAGGAGGGAGCTATGAATAACGATCTAGGACCCATTTTGGAAGAAGAAGGACAAAATTATTGATTGTAAGCATGAATTTGAAATGAAGGAAGTCACAACAGATGCACCTTGAGCCCTGCAGAAAAAACAGGTTTCCAGCATGTGCCAAGGTTTTGAATGGAGTTGACGAAGGGTGGTGCTACCTCATCCAGGGTATTTTTGAGAACATGATAATAATGGTTAACATTTAGATAAACAGTCCAGAAAAAGAGTACACTCACATTTCCCTTGGCAGGTCTGGATGTCGGGGTTCTCCAAAGCAAGTGCTGCAACGGCGTCTGGCAAGTAGAGTAATCCAAGGAAAAAACTGTGGTAGCCGGAGCACGTGTTATAAATTCAAAACATCGCTTTATTACATATCCATTTAAAAAGCACAAATTAAGTGCATGGACGGTGCAGGTTACAGAGGCAAAAAAACCTACGCGTTTCAGCTCACTGCGGAGCCTTAATCATGGTATGCACTGCAACATTAAAAACAAACCTTTAAACCCTAAGGTACACCTGAACAATTAGTGGCTGCCAACATCACATCCGGCAACATAGGCGTCGACACAACAGTTAACTTGTATAAAGTTTACAAAAATGTAGACATAAATATATAGAAGATATATCAAAGATACATACACTTATCCTCATAAGAGTTGTTAGTAAATATATGACAGGTCATCCGGCAACATAGGCGTCGACACAACAGTTAACTTGTATAAAGTTTACAAAAAATGTAGACATAAATATATAGAAGATATATCAAAGATACATACACTTGTCCCCATAAGAGTTATTAGTAAATATATGACAGGATATGTAATAAAGCGATGTTTTGAATTTATAACACGTGCTCCGGCTACCACAGTTTTTTCCTTGGATTAACATTTAGATAGGTTAGGACAGGTGAAGGAGGAGATGAGGGAAACTGATGACCGCAAGGTTCCTGTGAAATGGCAAGCATTGATGGCACATAGGTTTCGGTATGTGTGATTGGTGGGCATATTCTGTGTAGGAGAAAAACAGCAAAAAGAGAAAAAAATATGGTCTAAACATGGAAAAGGAGTATTAATAAAATTAGATATAGAACAGAATTGGGCAAAGACCAAGCCATGGATGTTTTCCACCAGGTGAGTTTGAGAATCAGAGTTGTGAGAGTCCTAAAAATGTTGATAATGATACAAGTTGTGACACAGAAGCAAACATATGTTTGTTAATAGGGATGTTAAAGGGGTATATCAGGAAGAAGCATAATTAATATTTAAATGGGTCATTAAAATATAATCTAAATTGTAATTAGTTGTCATTCAACATTTGCTCCCCTTAGCAGAAAAATGTTATGGACATAAACTATAATGAAGAATTAAAATACTACTTGCCCTTTAATCTGTCCATCGATTTTCTCCCTTTGGATCAGACACAGGACTGGAGATGTCCACATGTCCTACACCTGCCTGGGTAGGTCATAGAATCATCACTATGTTTGGCTGTAGTCAGTTGCTTGCAGTGGGTTTGATGTCTCTGAGAGGTCAGGGCCTATCTTAATTAGGGGAGAGAGACCTCATCATGGTGCCGAAAAGCCTTAGAAATGCAATATGATACCTTAAAGGTCCAGTATCATTATACAGACATTAGAAAAAACATGAGGTAAGGGGGCAAACCCTTTAACATTAGTATCAGAAATATGAAGGCACCTTTTCAGCCATTAGCCATTAGAATAATTTCCATTGGTGGAATCCAAAGTACCCCTGTCTAAGACTGAGACACAGTTGTGCTTATTTTTTGTGATAGGAGTGGTATGTGACATGAATTATACATAGTGTGGTGCCCAAGAGCAGTCTTAACCTTCCAATACGTTACCAAGGCCTTTCTTTGTCATCATGTACAAACACAAAGCAAGTGGAATCAGTAGAGGAGATCACTCCTTCTGTTTTACCAAGAGATTGGAAAGGTAAAAATATGTTCCATGCAAGGGTGGTTATTGACCCAGGTTTTTGATACAGTCTTCTTCTTCTGGTGTCATGCTACAAGTTTGTTTCTATAAGAGCTGTCATAGTTTGTGTGAATTTATTTTTTTCTTTAAGAGTTGGTGTTTCTACTTAGGAACAAAAGTGACAGATAGGAAATCCTAGACAGTCAACACAATTCTTCAAATCAAGTGCAAGGAAAACAAGCAGCAGTTTGAACAATAAGTATAAAGCAGCTCAATGGTTTTCTTACTGTTCACTTGTCCTTCTTTAGAAATCCTTTACTGTAAATTGCACAAAATGTACAGCACATTCTATAACAAAGAGGGTTATCCCTACAGATAATCTTAGGAAAGAAAATGTTAAACTGCATAGGCACAACCATAGGTTTGTCAACCATAAATGGCACGTGTCAACATAGCTGTCCACTGAAATGTTCTGGAAAATGGATGAAGCTGTGTTCAGGAAGCACATTAAGGTGTCTGCTGGGAACGGCTCATGAATCATGCATAATACTGGGGGTTGCATCAATAATTAAGACATGTAGTAAGGAAGTAAATCCCATCCTAAATAATACACTTTAACTGCAGTTCATTAGATTAAGCCAGATTTCCATAAAATGTATGTAGCCATGTTAGCTATATACTCTACTATGGCTTCCATGTTCTTGCATTCAAGTTCAAAGCATAATTATAGAACTGTCATGTATAGCTGTACACATATATACATTTGAAGGTTTCTCATGTAACAGTGTAAAAACAGCATTGTGCAGTAAGCATAGAGATCAATCAACAATTAGCCCTGATCAATACAGTACAAGCTAGATAATGAAAGCTAATGTCTTATAGGAACTGATCTGTACTTGGTAACAAAATAGCTTTTATTAACAGGTTGGAATTATTCACAATTTCATTTATGCTTCATATAGTGTTTTATTCACATCTGAAAGAAAATAGCATTCCTTATCAGAAATATTAAACTGCTAAATAAACTAAAGTGCTAAATAAAAATCAATTATTTCTTAACATATGCTGGCAATATGACACCTGTGAAACCTGAAGTTGTACTGTCAGTACCTGTCCATCAACTGCGCAACTACAACCAGGCTTGGCGCTAGTTGTCAGACTAGGTAAGTGGTGGCGAACTCATCCTGCGATGTCCCTGCGGGCTAAGGCCCTGCCTAAAGCAGATAAACTGCTCTGGTAAGGGCGAACCCACTATCAGGAACCTAACTGAGCGACCCTACAAGATGACAGGGAAACTTACTGTCTGGCAGCTACTGGATGGTGGATCGGACAGGTAACCGGAATACAGGGATAAGGCAGTGATCACAATGGTACACAGAAACCAACACAAAACTGAGACAACTGAGACAGAAAGGTGGGGTCACACTAGGAGATAAATGATACTGAGGGACAAACAACAGATACAGACAGACAAGTGGAGTCAATACCAAACAAGATAGCAAGAGCCCTAAATACACAGGTAAGACTTGAAATAACCAGCAAGGTATGAGGAGAATAGGCAGGTATATAAGGCAGTTCCCGGACACGCCTCCAGCTTCACACTGGAGATCTGTCAATCAGGCTAGTAACCCTTGCTGGGCAGAACTGAAATGCAAGGAGCAGGATATGGCTCAGTTAACCCAAACACAAGCAGTAAAACACAGTTCACACACAAATAAACGCCATCTATTCCACCAACTGCGGATAGTGCTACGTTTAGGCATGGACCTTACATGTACATACTGTAGGGGGAAAAGAGGTAAGTACACTTCTTTATGTTATAGGGCAGTGGTGGCAAACCTATGGCACGGGTGCCAGAGGTGGCACTCTGAGCCCTCTCAGTGGGCACTCAGGCTGTTGCACAAAATTCACCAGATAGGACTCGAGGAATCCTCCTGCAGGTCCAGGTAGCCCAGTGAAGCATCTGGGTCTATACCTGAGATTGCAGGAAGAGAAGGTGAGGACATGTTCAGATTATCATTGGAGCCATTGAAGCTCCTGTTCAGGGAAGTTCCAATGGCAATCTGAATTTTCCCACCTTCTGTCATGGATATTAGTGTCCTCAGGACCATTGAAAGCCTTGGAATAGCATGGTGCAAGAAGATTTTAATAATTCTATGCTACAATTGCTGTGTTGGCACTTTACAATAAATAAGTGGGTCTGGGTTGCATTTTGGGCACTCAGTCTCGGAAAGGGTCGCCATCACTGTTATAGGGTCACGAAACTCAGGCTCCCTGACTGTATAAATATGGTATGGAGAATATAGATAGAGGGAATAATCACAGAGCACTGTCAACAGAGATGGTAGCACAGGAAAACTGGCACTGAAGGCAAGAGCGTGAGCGGCGCAATGCTTCTAGAGGAAAATATCTCTATAGAACGTCTGTCAGCAATGAAAGCGTTTCAAATTATTGCACTGGTATAGGCAAATAAATGTTTTATTGGATTATCTATGGAGTGCTGCACATTTTTGATTGATTTTGTATATTATAGCTTTTTATAGAATATAGTCGCATGGGGAGAGATTTATCAGAAGTGTCTGAGAACAAAACTGTTCAAGTTACTCATAGCAGCCAATGAGAGTTCAGCTTTAATTTTCCACAGCTGTTTATAAAATGAAAGGTCTGATTGGTTGCCATGATCAACTAGTGGAGTTTTGCTCTATTTCTGATAAATCTCCTATCATGTTGTTTTATACACAATCAGGCAGAAAACCTGGTTTGTGTCCTTGGAGCCGCATACAGATGTACAGTAAATATATATATATAAATCTATAGGTGTTTTTTTCTGTCATTGGACAACTCAAAGGTTGCATGAAGCTGCATTATTGCTAAAATATCCATTCGGAGAAAGAAAAAATGAAGATCTTTATAAGCATTTCATTTTGCAGGAAATGCTTAGTAGGTAGGTTTATTTGGATGACTTTTTAGCATCTTCTCCTCATGTGCTAGATACAGGTATCCTTTTTTTTTAATTGGAGCGACAATCTGCATAATAAATTTGTTTTCTTCCCACTTCATCGCTCTGTTCCTCTGAGCCTGTGGGTTTTGGTAGCAGATCTCCTTCCTGATAGTTACATTTTTGATATGCATATCTATAACATCCTCTGAGTGCCAGGGAAACCTAAGAGAGAATAACGCTTCATTTTTTATTCACAGGATAAAGCTTCTGTGAGAAATGCAGAAGGTCCTTCATGAATTCTGTTTTAATGTAGTGATAATTGAAAATTGATGCATGCGTCTGAAAATGGTAGCCAGCTAAAGACAGGAAGAGTAAGAGCCAGAGAGTAAGGGTACAGGAGAAAAGCAAAATAGAAGGCTTATTTATTACTGGGAGGATTATAGACGGTAGAGACATGCAAGAAAATGCTTATTCTGGAATCGAGGCAGAAAATCTTACAGCATCGCTTTATAACACAGCTTCAAATCAAGAAGCTCAGGAAGATCAAATATTACATGCACGTTATCAGCTAAGCTGCGAACACATAAGCACAGGGATATTGATGTACAAATTCAATGGATAAGCCTCCCTAGAATTTTATTATTGTGTTGAGTCAACAATACCTTTATGTTAACACCAGGCTAAAACTTAAGGCTGGAACCTAAGAGTATTGATTCAAAGAGGAAGAAATGGTCAGAGGGGATACGCATATGAATTCCTACTCCTTAAGACAAAAGGAAAGCCTGTGCAACGAGTTAATCACACTGTAGATGAATTACCTCTTGGTTTTTGGATCAGCTTGGCTAGCTAAAGAATAATCATTTCATACCACGGATAAGACTGCCATTCAATCTTTGTTGATGACTTAAATTGATAAATGGAATAATGAGGACATTGCTCAAACAGGATTCATTCAATTTATGCAAACTGGAACAGTGTATATACAATACTAGATAGGTGCAGACAAATGACTTGACCTACCATATGTTTTACCCATCTTAACCTGAATATATGAAAACTCTTTTTTTTGCATTTGATTAACTTTCCCAACCTTGCAATATTTCTAAGAGAAAGTGGCACAAGATATGCCATAAACATCAGTGGAGGTCTTCAACAAAAGAGCAGTTATCTAAAAAGATTGACTAGCAGAGTTATGCTGGTATGAAAAGATCATTCTTTAGCTAGTGAAGCTCATCCAATAACCAAGAGTTGATACATCTACAGTGTGATTAAACTTCAAACAAGCGTCATTTTTGGTTTGTACTCCATTATAAAAATGTCTTTCAGAAAAAATTTCCCTTCTAATATATAGAAGGCGCATTCAGCTGTCAACATTATATTCACAAACTCAACTATATTTCTTCTAGTAGATAAATACATTGGAGCACATTTACTAAGGACTATGCACCAGTTTTCTGTCAGTCTTTGCATGTTCTTTGATGTGCAAACAGCTTGCACATGTATTTAAGAATTGTCTGCGCCATATATGTGGCACACATGACCCTTTTGTGTCGCAGCTGCACTATTCTTTACGTGACATAAATTTTGTCATTGAGATGGCCTCCGTTCCTCGGACCATGCACCACATTTATCATGCAAAGTCCGACAGAAGTGTGTCGCACTGCCCATGTTAAAGGTACACCAAAAAAAGTTGTTGCACTCTGTCGGGGCAGTGCAGGGAGCACCAGATTCATGAAAATAGTGCGCCACAATTCCTGAATACTTTTTTATATACTTTATGCACATTTTTTTGTGCTGAAAAACTCAGATTATACATGAGTTTACACAGTATATACACATTCTAATATTTTCTAGGAAGGTCTAACTCTTCCAAGACTAAGAAGCAACAATTTTTGTTTAAACCCTACTTGCACCAGGGTGTAATAGAATGTCCTTCCTCACGAATGGAGCCAGCACCAGAAGCAGCGTCTGTCAGATGCATATTACAGCTGACACCGCTCTCTGACACAATGGCAGCCAACTTCGATCACGAGTGTTTACCCCTTACACGTCACTGTTAAGCATGACCGCGGTGTGTAAGGGTGTTCCACCTAAGCATCAGACTCCTCTGTCCCGCTTACTGGTGTATCTGATCCTCTTTGAGTGCCCCGAGGCTGCCCCAGCTGTCCTACAGTCAGATCCCTTTCAGGTCTGACTGCAAACTTGAGCAACGAGTGAGCATTAGCATTATAGAGCAGTGTATTGGAATTGAAACGATCAGATCAGAGAAACGCTGATTCAAGTTGAAGTTTGTATAAAGTAAAGAAAGTTCAAAACAATAACATAAATAAAAAATAAATAAATAAAATTTAAGCCCCTAAAATGTCACTTTCTTACACTTAATAAAGTATAAAACAACACAAATACACAACCCCCCTGCCCCACATTTTTGGTATTGACACATCCGCAACAATCTGCATAATTAAACAGAATCATTATTATACCCCACATAATTAATATACTTTAAAAAATGCCATAAAAAGTGATAAAAATGTTACACACTCTAAAATAAGAACACTAAGAAGAACAACAAAAAATAAGGCCTCAACCAGATTCGTCAGCCAAAAATGTAAAAAAGTTATATATCTGCAAATATGGTGATGCTAAAATGAACAAGATTTTGTCCAAATTAGCTATTATTTTGTAAAATTGAATAAAATACACAAGCCCCAACCCCCCCCCCCCACATATTTGGTATCACTGCTTCCGTAACAATCTGTTTAATAAAACAGAATCATTACTGGGCTTGCACGGTGACACCATAATAAAAAAAACTCCCCAAAAAACACTCTGAAAAAAGATAATTTTTAATTAAAATATGCTCAAAAAAGTGATTTCAAATTGTTATGCGCTCGAAAATAAGAACACTAAAAACGCTTCTTGCAAAAAATAAGCTATTTACCAGATTTGTCATCCAAAAATTATAAAGTTATTATAAGTTATGCATTTGAAAGGACGGATATGCTAAAATGAACATTTTCTCCAAATTACTTTAATTAAGTAAAATTGGAAAAATAAAAAACCCATGGAATAAAAATAATATACTTTTTTAATTGTAAAAATTAAAAAAAAAATAAAACCAAAAAGCTTCCCAAAAATCAACGAATTTCACATCTTTCACCAACCAAGAGTTAATAAAATCTCATTAATTAGCTATAGATGCCGCAAAATTATGTACCAAAAGTGTATCTCATGTGGCAAAAAAATAAGCAACTATATGTCCACATTAAAAAAAGAAAAAAAATTATAGCCTGTACAATTTGACAATGCAAATTCGCTCTGGACGGCGCCTCCTTCCATTCTATGCCTGGCTGTTTGCCCATACAGCAGGTTACCACCACACACAGGGTACACTCGGGAGAAATCTTTGGTATCAAACTTTGTGGAGCCTTTTTTCATTTAATCCATTTTGAATGTTTAATCTTTCGCCTAAAATTAATGTGTTGTCCAAAAGTATTACAATTTGTAGACCACACCTACATTTTGTTTTAAGCCCTATAATACACCTAGAGGGTAAAGAAACTTCTTAAAACTGCTCTTTCATACGTTGAGGGGTGTAGTTTCCATAATTGGGTAATTTTTGAGTCTATTATTTAGACTTCTCACAGTAAATTGAAAGCTTAGTTGGTCCTTATAAATATAGGTTTTGGCGATTTTCCCAAAAATTTGAAAAATGGCACCCAAATTCTAAGCTTCATAACATTCTAAAAAAATACATGGAACCTTAAAATAGAGGCCAACATAAAGCAGACATTTGAGAAATGTAAGCTCTGAATTAATGTGGGTGCTATGACTATCTGCTTCAAAAGTAAAGAATTTAAAACTTTGAAAATAAAGAATATTTCAAATGTTTTCCCAAATCTCGTTTTTTTTAATAACTAAGCACAAAAGATATCATCCAAATTTCTAAACTACATTGAAGTACAATGTGTCTTGAGAAAACAATCCCCTGGATATGTTAAAGCGTTCCAAACCTATAACCACATGATACAGGGCAGATTTGAAAAATGGGGCTGTGTCCTTGAGGCCAAAATAGGCTGAGTCCTGAAGGGGTTAAATAATTACCTTTTACCACCTGACCATGAGCATAAAGGTACAATGCAGTGGCGGAGGTGTAGCTATGGAACACTGCATAAGGACCACTGTCTATTTGTTACCTTTGACTTAATACAGGGACAGAGGTTGTGGGTAGAACAGAAAATGGTTCTTGAAACTTAGATGAAACATTTTTTTTTTGTAAAGTGTTTGCATTCAGGAAAAGGCAATGTGGAGTATTCTACATGTTGTATAAAAGTATATGCAGTAGTAAAAATCCTCTGACACATGGGCATTTCCGACTAAGCTGCCAGTTAGAAGAAGGTTGCCAACCTGGATCTCCCCTTGTGCTTTAAACTATAACAGAGTCCTCAGGACATAAAAGCTAATGTAAATGCAGAGTGGACAGCAACAGACTCTACCATCTTGTAGTGCAGCGCACAGGAGAACTGTCTGGGACTGTCTGCAGACAGGTGATTGTCTGTTTTAGTAAGAAGGGGAATGGGAGCACAGGCAAGGTCAGACCTGTACTAGTGGTGGTAAATGCCATTATTGAGGGAACAGACAGGGCAATCTGTCACAAAAAATGTGCATTCCGAACACTGGGCAGATTCAGTGCTCATGATTATTCTGACATTCAGACAGCTTGATAAATCTGCCCTAGTGTGTTGTTTGCTGGGTACTCTGGCTGCCAGATGTTCAAAAGTTGGTGTAAGAAGGAGGAGTTTGGATTCATGGGGAACTAGGCTGACTTTGCTGTTGGCTACAGGCTGTACAGTAGGGATGGGCTGCATCTCAATGGGGAGGGTGCAGCTGTTTTGAGGGAAAAAAGCACTTTTGTTTTTTTAATAAGTCTCGGACAACCCCTCTAAACTAGAGACCTGAAGGGAGCAACTACATGTGTACAGAGCAAGACAGTGTAGATAGACAACTGGAAAGACTTATGGTACAGGGGGGAGAAAGATTTATATACACATTTACAACATCATTCAGCAATATCTTAAAAGCACAATCTCAGAATAGATTAGAGTTTCCTCACAATCCAAAAGGTGCTATCGCATAATAGTTTGCCAATTCATCAAAATCGGAAAGGTGCTGTTGCATTATAGTTTGGCGATCCATAAAAATCTGAAAGCTGTTGCCGCATTATAGATTGAAGTTACATTGTAGTTTGCAGTTGCATAAAAATCTGAAAGGCACTGTTGCATTATAGTGTGTTGATTAGAGATGAGCGAACACTAAAATGCTCGGGTACTCGTTATTCGAGACGAACTTTTCCCGATGCTCGAGTGCTCGTCTCGAATAACGAACCCCATTGAAGTCAATGGGAGACTCGAGCATTTTTCAAGGGGACCAAGGCTCTGCACAGGGAAGCTTGGCCAAACACCTGGGAACCTCAGAAAAGGATGGAAACACCACGGAAATGGACAGGAAACAGCAGGGGCAGCATGCATGGATGCCTCTGAGGCTGCTTAATCGCACCATTATGCCGAAATTATGGGCAACAGCATGGCCATGACAGAGTGACAGAATGAAGCTAGATAGCATGTAAAACATCCAATAATTGACCCTGACACTATAGGGGACGGCATGCAGAGGCAGAGGCAGCGGCAGCAGGCTAGAGAGTGGCATGGCGACATACCCTAATTGGACTCAGGCTTCAAACCAATGGGTGTCAGAGAGGAACCAAAGGAGGTGAGCAAGAAGCGCTCAAATAATATCGGTACATGATAAAAGTTTGCCAGTATATTTTGTGGATTACACAGCAGGGTGGCGACAAAGTTAACATGGAAGCCATGAAAACAACCCAAAATTCTGCCTGACACAGCTCGTTTGATAAGGGGACCATGTATGCTTACAGTTCATGCCAGTCGCTGCACTGGCTGCCAGTCTCCTTTCGAATACAGTTTAAAATAATAATAACCCTCATCCATAAAGCTCTGTATAATGCTGCACCCCCCTACCTCTCCTCTCTTATCTCAGTCTATCGCCCAACCCGTGCTCTTAGATCCGCCAGTGATCTTAGATTAACCTCTACCCTAGTGCGGACCTCCCACTCGCGTCTCCAAGACTTCTCTAGAGCTGCACCAATTCTATGGAATGCTCTGCCCTGGACTATCAGACTAATACCTAACCTCCAAAGTTTCAAACGTGCTCTTAAAACCCATTTCTTTAGGCAAGCCTATAACACTCATTAACTGCATGAAGTTTTAACTCTTCTACTAACCCGTCCTGTGTCGTCCTCCCATCTGTTATCCAGCAACCAACAGGCACCAGACTTCTCTGCAGTCCCATTCACCCTGGACCTGGTATATAAGATGACGGCTGAGTGGTTCAAGCGACAGCAATTCCATTTATTATATTTTTTTCTATTCCCTAAGAAGAATGGCTTGACCATTAAATATTCTTTTACCTCGTGTTACCCCATCATCTTCATAAACCGTAAGCTCTGGCGAGCAGGGACCTCACTCCTGTTGTTCCATACAAATGTTGTGCTCTGTTACATTACATTTGTATTTGTTTCCTATGATTTGTAAAGCGCTACAGAATATGATGACGCTATATAAATAAAGATTATTATTATTATTATTATGGAGGCAGTGAACTAGTAGTAGATTAAAGGTGCTGCAACTATGTTAGTTGGATCTTGGGATGGAGCTGGCGCTCTGCAGCCAGGCGAGCTTTTGCCAATCCAAGCCCCTGTCTCTAGGCTACTCCCCAAACAGCACTTCTAAGAACCTTTTGTATAAGATCAAGTGTAGTAGCGTTCTTATAAGTTTAGGATATGGCGGGTGAGGGGAATGTAAACAGATGCGCAAGAAGCGCTGAAATAATATCCCTAAATGGTAAAAGTTTGCAAGTATATTTTGTGGATTACACAGCAGGGTGGCGACAAAGTTAACAACTTTGATGTGGAATGCCCTGTAATAGCTCTTGGGCGGTGTGCCTTTTATCGCCTAGGCTCAGCAGTTTCAGCACCGCCTGCTGTCGCTTAGCGACGGCACTGCTGCTGTGCCTAGAGCTACCGACTGATGGCGCCATGCCCACGGATGGTAATTTGGAGGAGGAGGAGGTGGAGGAGGGGTGGGAGGAGGTATAGTAGGCCTTTGAGACCTGGACCGAGGTAGGCCCCGCAATTCTCTGCGTCGGCAGTATATGACCAGCCCCAGGGTCAGACTCGGTCCCAGCCTGCACCAAGTTAAGTGTAGTAGCGTTCTTATAAGTTTGGGATATGGCGGGTGAGGGGAATGTAAACAGATGCGCAAGAAGCGCATGATGCGCATGGAGCTGGCGCTCCGCTGCCAGGCGAGCTTTCGCCAATTCAAGCCCCTGTCTCTAGGCTACTCCCCAAACAGCACTTCTAAGAACCTTTTGTATAAGATCAAGTGTAGTAGCGTTCTTATAAGTTTAGGATATGCCGGGTGAGGGGAATGTAAACAGATGCGCAAGAAGCGCATGATGCGCATGGAGCTGGCGCTCCGCTGCCAGGCGAGCTTTCGCCAATTCAAGCCCCTGTCTCTAGGCTACTCCCCAAACAGCACTTCTAAGAACCTTTTGTATAAGATCAAGTGTAGTAGCGTTCTTATAAGTTTAGGATATGCCGGGTGAGGGGAATGTAAACAGATGCGCAAGAAGCGCATGATGCGCATGGAGCTGGCGCTCCGCTGCCAGGCGAGCTTTCGCCAATTCAAGCCCCTGTCTCTAGGCTACTCCCCAAACAGCACTTCTAAGAACCTTTTGTATAAGATCAAGTGTAGTAGCGTTCTTATAAGTTTAGGATATGCCGGGTGAGGGGAATGTAAACAGATGCGCAAGAAGCGCATGATGCGCATGGAGCTGGCGCTCCGCTGCCAGGCGAGCTTTCGCCAATTCAAGCCCCTGTCTCTAGGCTACTCCCCAAACAGCACTTCTAAGAACCTTTTGTATAAGATCAAGTGTAGTAGCGTTCTTATAAGTTTAGGATATGCCGGGTGAGGGGAATGTAAACAGATGCGCAAGAAGCGCTGAAATAATATCCCTAAATGGTAAAAGTTTGCCAGTATATTTTGTGGAAAACACAGCAGGGTGGCGACAAAGTTAACAACTTTGATGTGGAATCCATGAAAACAACCCAAATTTCTGCCTGACACACTTCGTTTGATAAAGGGACGATGTATGGAGGCAGCTATATGGACGACTTTTGGAGGTAGCAATGGAGACAACGTGTGGAGGCTGCTATGGAGACAATTTAATTTGGATAGTGCCTGTATGTGGCAGTCCCAAACATTTTTCAAACCAGAGGAGCAGGTAGGTGGCCCTCCAGTAAAATGGAATAGATTGAGTGCCTGTATGTGGCAGTCCCAAAAATGTTTCAAACCAGAGGAGCAGGTAGGTGGCCCTGCAGTAAAATGGAATAGATTGAGTGCCTGTATGTGGCAGTCCCAAAAAATTTTCAAACCAGAGGAGCAGGTAGGTGGCCCTCCAGTAAAATGGAATAGATTGAGTGCCTGTATGTGGCAGTCCCAAAAATGTTTCAAACCAGAGGAGCAGGTAGGTGGCCCTGCAGTAAAATGGAATAGATTGAGTGCCTGTATGTGGCAGTCCCAAAAATGTTTCAAACCAGAGGAGCAGGTAGGTGGCCCTGCAGTAAAATGGAATAGATTGAGTGCCTGTATGTGGCAGTCCCAAAAATTTTTCAAACCAGAGGAGCAGGTAGGTGGCCCTCCAGTAAAATGGAATAGATTGAGTGCCTGTATGTGGCAGTCCCAAAAATGTTTCAAACCAGAGGAGCAGGTAGGTGGCCCTGCAGTAAAATGGAATAGATTGAGTGCCTGTATGTGGCACTCACAAAAATTGTTTCAAACAGAGGACCGGGTAGGTGGCCCTCCAGAAAAATTAAATGCATGAAGTACTATAGCAAGAGCCAGTGGGCCCTGTCAAAAAATAGCCATTTTCCTCTGCTTTACTGTACAAAGAGGAGGAGAAGGAGGAAAATGAGGAGGAGGAGGAGTGGATCAATTATTCAGGTTGAGCTTCCTTCACCTGGTGGAGATTGGAAATTCTGAGAAATCCAGCCTTTATTCATTTTAATAAGCGTCAGCCTGTCAGCGCTGTCAGTCGACAGGCGTGTACGCTTATCGGTGATGATGCCACCAGCTGCACTGAAAACCCGCTCGGACAAGACGCTAGCGGCAGGGCAGGCAAGAACCTCCAAGGCGTACAGCGCCAGTTCGTGCCACATGTCCAGCTTTGAAACCCAGTAGTTGTAGGGAGCTGTGTGATCATTTAGGACGATGGTATGGTCAGCTACGTACTCCCTCACCATCTTTCTGTAAAGATCAGCCCTACTCTGCCGAGACTGGGGACAGGTGACAGTGTCTTGCTGGGGTGACATAAAGCTGGCAAAAGCCTTGTAAAGCGTACCCTTGCCAGTGCTGGACAAGCTGCCTGCTCGCCTACTCTCCCTCGCTACTTGTCCCGCAGAACTACGCACTCTGCCGCTAGCGCTGTCAGAAGGGAAATACTGTTTCAGCTTGTGCACCAGGGCCTGCTGGTATTCATGCATTCTCACACTCCTTTCCTCTGCAGGGATGAGAGTGGAAAGATTTTGCTTGTACCGTGGGTCCAGGAGAGTGAACACCCAGTAATCGGTGCTGGAATAAATTCTTTGAACGCGAGGGTCACGGGATAGGCAGCCTAGCATGAAATCTGCCATATGCGCCAGAGTACCAACGCGTAAGAATTCACTCCCCTCACTGGCCTGACTGTCCATTTCCTCCTCCTCCAACTCCTCCAACTCCTCTTCTTCTGCCCATACACGCTGAACAGTAAAGGACTCAACAATGGTCCCCTCTTGTGTCTCACCAACATTCTCCTCCTCTTCCTCCTCATCCTCCTCCACCTCCACCTCCTCCGATATGCGCTGAGAAACAGACCTGAGGGTGCTTTGGTTATCAACAAGGGAATATTCTTCCCCTGTCTCTTGTGACGAGCGCAAAGCTTCCGACTTCATGCTGACCAGAGAGTTTTTCAACAGGCCAAGCAGCGGGATGGTGAGGCTGATGATGGCGGCATCGCCACTGACCATCTGTGTTGACTCCTCAAAGTTACTCAGCACCTGACAGATATCAGACATCCACGTCCACTCCTCATTGTAGACTTGAGGAAGCTGACTGACCTGACTACCAGTTCTGGTGGAAGTTGACATCTGGCAGTCTACAATCGCTCTGCGCTGCTGGTAAACTCTGGATAACATGGTCAGTGTTGAATTCCACCTCGTGGGCACGTCGCACAACAGTCGGTGAGCGGGCAGTTGGAGGCGGCGCTGCGCTGCCCTGAGAGTGGCAGCATCTGGGCTGGACTTCCTGAAATGCGCACAGATGCGGCGCACCTTCGTGAGCAAATCAGACAGATTGGGGTATGTCTTGAGGAAACGCTGAACTATCAGATTTAACACATGGGCCAGGCATGGCACATGTGTCAGTCTGCCGAGTTGCAGAGCCGCCACCAGGTTACGGCCGTTGTCACACACAACCATTCCCGGCTTGAGGTTCAGCGGTGCCAGCCACAGATCAGTCTGCGCCGTGATGCCCTGTAATAGCTCTTGGGCGGTGTGCCTTTTGTCGCCTAGGCTCAGCAGTTTGAGCACCGCCTGCTGTCGCTTAGCGACGGCACTGCTGCTGTGCCTAGAGCTACCGACTGATGGCGCCGTGCCCACGGATGGTAGTTCGGAGGAGGAGGTGGAGGAGGGGTGGGAGGAGGAGGAGGCATAGTAGGCCTGAAACACCTGGACCGAGGTAGGCCCCGCAATCCTCGGCGTCGGCAGTATATGAGCAGCCCCAGTGTCAGACTCGGTCCCAGCCTCCACCAAGTTAACCCAATGTGCCGTCAGCGATATATAGTGGCCCTGCCCGGCAGCACTCGTCCACGTGTCCGTGGTCAGGTGGACCTTGTCAGAAACGGCGTTGGTCAGGGCACGGATGATGTTGTCTGACACGTGCTGGTGCAGGGCTGGGACGGCACATCGGGAAAAGTAGTGGCGGCTGGGGACCGAATACCGAGGGGCGGCCGCCGCCATGAGGTTGCGAAAGGCCTCGGTCTCTACTAGCCTATAGGGCAGCATCTCCAGGCTAAGCAATCTGGAGATGTGCACATTAAGGGCTTGGGCGTGCGGGTGGGTTGCACTATATTTGCGTTTCCGCTCCAGCGTCTGGGGTATGGAGAGCTGAACGCTGGTGGATGCTGTGGAGGATCGTGGAGGCGACGATGGGGTTTTTGTGGCAGGGTCCTGGGCAGGGGGCTGACTAGCAGCTGACACAGGGGAAGGAGCAGTGGTGTGCACGGCCGGAGGTGAACGGGCTTGTTGCCACTGAGTGGGGTGTTTAGCATTCATATGCCTGCGCATACTGGTGGTAGTTAAGCTAGTAGTGGTGGAACCCCTGCTGAGCCTGGTTTGGCAAATGTTGCACACCACAGTCCGTCGGTCATCCGGTGTTTCCTTAAAGAACCTCCAGACTTCTGAAGATCTAGCCCTCGCCGCAGGAGCCCTCGCCACGGGAGCTTCACTAGTTGACACATTTGGCGCTGATGCACCAGCTCTGGCCCTGCCTCTCCGTCTGGCCCCACCACTGCCTCTTCCAACCTGTTCTGGTCGAGGACTCTCCTCCGTCTCAGAAGCACTGTGTTCACCCGGCCTCTCAACCCAGCTTGGGTCTGTCACCTCATCATCCTCCGATCCCTCAGTCTGCTCCCCCCTCGGACTTCCTGCCCTGACAACAACTTCCCCACTGTCTGACAACCGTGTCTCCTCATCGTCGGACACCTCTTTACACACTTCCACTACGTCAAGAAGGTCATCATCACCCACAGACTGTGACTGTTGGAAAACCTGGGCATCGGAAAATTGCTCAGCAGCAACCGGACAAGTGGTTTGTGACTGTGGGAAGGGTCCAGAAAACAGTTCCTCAGAGTATGCCGGTTCAAATGCCAAATTTTCCTGGGAGGGGGCAGACTGGGGGGGAGGAGGCTGAGGTGCAGGAGCTGGAGGAGTGGCGATTTCGGTGACATGGGTGGACTGCGTGGAAGACTGACTGGTGGTGGACAAATTGCTCGAAGCATTGTCAGCAATCCATGACATCACCTGTTCGCACTGTTCTGGCCTCAACAGTGCTCTACCACGAGTCCCAGTAACTTCAGACATGAACCTAGGGAGTGTAGCTCTGCGGCGTTCCCCTGCTCCCTCCTCAGCAGGTGGTGTCTCACCCCGCCCAGGACCACGGCCTCTGACCCCTGCAGTAGTTGGACACCCACGTCCCCGCCCTCGTCCTCTACCCCTAGCCCTCGGGTTAAACATTTTTAAAATGAGAGTTATAACTTTATTTTTTTTTTTACTTTTTTTTTTTTTTTTTTGTGTTTTTTTTTTTTTTTGTGTTTTTTGTTTTTTTTTGAGTTTTTAAAACCAAACAATGCTATCCTATTGCTATGGCTATTTTCTAGCCAAGTATCAAAGCACACTACTATGCCAGATGAGATGACACTGAGTTAGTGCCTAATTGAAATCCAACCCCTACTAAATTTTCCCACTTCGGTCTTTGCTATGGATATGTGCGTCACTAAGCGCAGAACACAGCGGTCGCAAGTCTCACTACAAATTGCTCAGAATTGGCTAGTACATGCACTGCAGAAAGTACAGCCACCAGCAGATCAACCAGAAATCAAATATATAGAACGCTACTGTATGCGTAAGTAAGCTCTTTGTATTCTCCTATGGCTATTTTCTAGCCAAGTATCAAAGCACACTACTATGCCAGATGAGATGACACTGAGTTAGTGCCTAATTGAAATCCAACCCCTACTAAATTTTCCCACTTCGGTCTTTGCTATGGATATGTGCGTCACTAAGCGCAGAACACAGCGGTCGCAAGTCTCACTACAAATTGCTCAGAATTGGCTAGTACATGCACTGCAGAAAGTACAGCCACCAGCAGATCAACCAGAAATCAAATATATAGAACGCTACTGTATGCGTAAGTAAGCTCTTTGTATTCTCCTATGGCTATTTTCTAGCCAAGTATCAAAGCACACTACTATGCCAGATGAGATGACACTGAGTTAGTGCCTAATTGAAATCCAACCCCTACTAAATTTTCCCACTTCGGTCTTTGCTATGGATATGTGCGTCACTAAGCGCAGAACACAGCGGTCGCAAGTCTCACTACAAATTGCTCAGAATTGGCTAGTACATGCACTGCAGAAAGTACAGCCACCAGCAGATCAACCAGAAATCAAATATATAGAACGCTACTGTATGCGTAAGTAAGCTCTTTGTATTCTCCTATGGCTATTTTCTAGCCAAGTATCAAAGCACACTACTATGCCAGATGAGATGACACTGAGTTAGTGCCTAATTGAAATCCAACCCCTACTAAATTTTCCCACTTCGGTCTTTGCTATGGATATGTGCGTCACTAAGCGCAGAACACAGCGGTCGCAAGTCTCACTACAAATTGCTCAGAATTGGCTAGTACATGCACTGCAGAAAGTACAGCCACCAGCAGATCAACCAGAAATCAAATATATAGAACGCTACTGTATGCGTAAGTAAGCTCTTTGTATTCTCCTATGGCTATTTTCTAGCCAAGTATCAAAGCACACTACTATGCCAGATGAGATGACACTGAGTTAGTGCCTAATTGAAATCCAACCCCTACTAAATTTTCCCACTTCGGTCTTTGCTATGGATATGTGCGTCACTAAGCGCAGAACACAGCGGTCGCAAGTCTCACTACAAATTGCTCAGAATTGGCTAGTACATGCACTGCAGAAAGTACAGCCACCAGCAGATCAACCAGAAATCAAATATATAGAACGCTACTGTATGCGTAAGTAAGCTCTTTGTATTCTCCTATGGCTATTTTCTAGCCAAGTATCAAAGCACACTACTATGCCAGATGAGATGACACTGAGTTAGTGCCTAATTGAAATCCAACCCCTACTAAATTTTCCCACTTCGGTCTTTGCTATGGATATGTGCGTCACTAAGCGCAGAACACAGCGGTCGCAAGTCTCACTACAAATTGCTCAGAATTGGCTAGTACATGCACTGCAGAAAGTACAGCCACCAGCAGATCAACCAGAAATCAAATATATAGAACGCTACTGTATGCGTAAGTAAGCTCTTTGTATTCTCCTATGGCTATTTTCTAGCCAAGTATCAAAGCACACTACTATGCCAGATGAGATGACACTGAGTTAGTGCCTAATTGAAATCCAACCCCTACTAAATTTTCCCACTTCGGTCTTTGCTATGGATATGTGCGTCACTAAGCGCAGAACACAGCGGTCGCAAGTCTCACTACAAATTGCTCAGAATTGGCTAGTACATGCACTGCAGAAAGTACAGCCACCAGCAGATCAACCAGAAATCAAATATATAGAACGCTACTGTATGCGTAAGTAAGCTCTTTGTATTCTCCTATGGCTATTTTCTAGCCAAGTATCAAAGCACACTACTATGCCAGATGAGATGACACTGAGTTAGTGCCTAATTGAAATCCAACCCCTACTAAATTTTCCCACTTCGGTCTTTGCTATGGATATGTGCGTCACTAAGCGCAGAACACAGCGGTCGCAAGTCTCACTACAAATTGCTCAGAATTGGCTAGTACATGCACTGCAGAAAGTACAGCCACCAGCAGATCAACCAGAAATCAAATATATAGAACGCTACTGTATGCGTAAGTAAGCTCTTTGTATTCTCCTATGGCTATTTTCTAGCCAAGTATCAAAGCACACTACTATGCCAGATGAGATGACACTGAGTTAGTGCCTAATTGAAATCCAACCCCTACTAAATTTTCCCACTTCGGTCTTTGCTATGGATATGTGTGCCACTAAGAGCTAAACACAACGGTAGCAAGTCCCCCTGCTAATTCCTCACAAAATGGTACTAGATGCAAATTAAAATAAAAAAAGTAGAACGTTATTGTAGCCCTAAGAAGGGCTGTTGGGTTCTTTGAGAATCACTCCTGCCTAACAGTAAGCTAATAGAACACCCTAACGCTTTCCCTGACCAGCAGCAGCTCTCTCCCTAGCGGCATCCAGACACAGAATGATCCGAGCAGCGCGGGCAGCGGCTAGTCTATCCCAGGGTCACCTGATCTGGCCAGCCAACCACTGCTATTGACGTGTAAGGGTACCACGTCATGCTGGGTGGAGTGCAGAGTCTCCTGGCTTGTGATTGGCTCTGTTTCTGGCCGCCAAAAAGCAAAACGGCGGGAGCTGCCATTTTCTCGAGCGGGCGAAGTATTCGTCCGAGCAACGAGCAGTTTCGAGTACCCTAATGCTCGACCGAGCATCAAGCTCGGACGAGCATGTTCGCTCATCTCTAGTGTTGATCCATCAAATACTGAAGGGCGCTGTAGCATTATAGTTTGCAGTTACATCAAATTCTGAAAGGTGTTGTCACATTATAGTTGGCAGCTGCATCAAAATCTGAAAAGCCCTGTCATATTACAGTTCTTGCATCATCCAACAATATAATAAAGGCATAATATTAGTATGGTTTGCCAGTCCATCAAAGGTTTAAAGGGGATGTTACAATATAGTTTGCAGTTCCATCATCATCTAACTTACAATTTCACTTACAGGATGAACTATGTGCATCGTACAGTACTACATTGTAGTTCTGTTTTTATTATTTCATCTATATCCTCAAACAGTACAACAGGTTTTTCCAAATAAGTAAAGCAGTAAGTAAGACACATGGACATGGCCATGGTGGTGCTGGTACCGCTGCTGCTGGTGGTGGTGATGGAACTGCCACTGCAGGGGAAGATTGTATTCTGTCTTTGCCTGCTCCTATTTCCTCCTGTGTAAACAGACCCCAGGGTGTGCAGCTTATACTGGTAGAACCCAATAGCTGAAGCATTGGTCAATTACATGGCAAACATTGTCTCAACTTCCATGGGATTATCTTCGCCACACTCCTCCTCACCCACTTCATAACAGCAAAGTCATCTAGGACAAACATTATGGGGCAGTCAGTCATGCTGTACGATGACTCTCCTAACTGGGAATCTGTGACCCATCCCCCTACTCCTTCCCCAGGCAAAGAGTTGCAAGATTCCCAAGACCTTATGTGGTTGTGTTGATGACGGACCATCAGAAGATATATATTATGATGATGAAGCCCAATTGCCAACTGCTGTGGCAGAGAAGGAGGTGGTGATGAGGTCTTAGACCATATATGTGTGGAAGGCAGTGATAGTTTGGATAAAGAGGTGGTGTCAGGAAGCCCAAGACAGCCCACCGTATAAGAGAGAGGGTGTCAAGGTGCAGTGGACAGCTCATAGCATGTTGCTGCCTGCTACTGCCCAGCTTGCCCAGGGACCCAGAAAACAAAGGCCATCCCACAGGGTGTCTGTGACATTGCATTCTTTCTCCCAGAGTTCCGATGATGGAACATGTGTAATTTGCATGCTGTGCCACCATTTCATAAAGCACAGCAAAAGCCTTAACAATCTGAGCACCTTATGTATAGCCAGGAACCTGCAAAGTAAACATGAGGTGCGGTGGATGAGGTATCAAAAAGCCTCTCTTTTGCTTCAGTTGGTTCAGTGTGTACCACCATCTCCCAAGGGACCAGGCCACCTGTCAGTCGCATATGTCTTCTTCTGTTCTATTTCTGAATGCAGTCTTTTGTGTACCTTATGATATATGTATGTTCATCTTTGCACATACAGTACATCAATAAAGTATCTTTGTAATTTTGTAGGTTGAATAGTAGTGGATGATACTGAGGAACCCTAAACCCAGGATTGACGCACATTACTCTTTGCCTCCAGTTGCCTCCTCCTAAACTGATGCCGCCTCTCCTGCTTCTTCATCCAGTCAGGGCATTGTCTGCACAACCAGTTTTAGCAAACCCCTTGGAAAACAGTTGCAGACCATGCTGAAACTCATCTGTGTAGGGGCGAAAACTGCCGAGAACTGACGACTTGGATCCAGAAGAAGAAAAGCAAGTGGTTGCCCCTAGTGATACTCATACCCAGCAAGATGATGTGTGACAATAGCCAGAAACCTTGTTGAAGCTTTGGACTAATCCAGGCTGGCGCATGTTCCTTGCTTTATGTGCCTTCTGAAACTGGTGCTGCAAAGGTTCCTGGCCAACTACCCACACCTGCTGGATATGCTGCTTAAATTGCATTGTAGCTATTTACAGCATTCACACCCTGCTGCTGCTAGTCTATCTGCCTTGCAGAGGAACTTTGGCCTGCCCACCCACTGAATCATATGTGATGTATCAACTAGGTGGAATTCCAATTTGAATGTACTTGGAAGAGTGTGAGTAGCTGCAGGCAACTGTTGAATTCCAACTCCAGAACACCCCGGTGAGTTGAAGTAGTGACCACCAGCACCTCAACACCAACGACTGGGTCACCATGAGGGACATGTGTTCAGGTCTGTACTGGTTTCTACATGCTACTTATATTGTCACCGTTGTTGACGCTATCATCAGTGCTACCATCACAATTAGCCAGAGGATACTTTTGGAGGAGGAAAAGGATTAGGAGTTTTCTTGAGAGCAAGGTGACATCTGGAGGCATCACTAGAGTGTGGGTGGGAAAATTGGACTTGTGGCTAGTGCTTGCACTTTTTCGCTTCGAGGTGTTGTCCTTCCCTGCAGAATGTGTGCTGTCAGAGCTCATGTCATCCCTGACAAGAGGGTCCAGCTATCTACAGCCAATGTGGACATCCTCACATTCATTTAGATAAACCAGAGAAAGAAAGGGTGTGTGGTTTTTCCATTGCTTCTTTAATGCTCCATGTAAATAACTGAGACTGAACACCCAGGGCTCCTTTATTCACTGTGACATTAACATCTGATTTTAAAATAAATTTTTAAGGAAGTGCTTTTCCTTAGTCATTTTGGGTAGGGCATCTATTTTTCAGCCCTTCAGCTACCGCTAGCCATTTGGGTCCCCAATGATTTCAATGGGGTTTGTGTTAGGGTTAAGTTTAAACTGAAGGAGAAAAAGTTGATTGGCACTCACGAACTCCGTTAAAATGTTCATCTTTATCCATCCAGAATGGAACAATACAAAAATACAAGGATAAGGTGCAATAGGCTTCTATATCTCAAAATTAAAAAGAAAGGAAAATAGTTGTGATGAAATTAAATATGATATTTTATTTTATTTAATGTCAAAAGTAAGGTTAAAAACAATTAAAAATCCCTAAATGGGGAAAACAAGACAAAGATCCCCCAGGGTCCAGCTTATGAATGATATCCACATATGTGACATATGAAAAAACTGTTCAAATGTAGTAATGCAAATATAATATAAAGTGCTGCAGTAAATAAGTTCCCTAGTGGGAATAAAGACAGTAGAAATATAAATAATTACATTACCAAAAAAACAGTACATGGCTGGAAAACCGGGAGATCACATGTGCCCCACGCGTATCACCCGCCAAGCTTGCTTTCTCAGTTTAGCCCGCTTGGGGCTTCCTCAGGGTAAAAGCTAGAATTGGTAGTAATAAAATTTTCCGCATAGTTTGTAGGAGGGTAAGGCGCTAGCTGGTTACGGTTAGACAAATCACACAGATTAACATACACAACAATATCCTGAACAGAAGGGAAATCAAGATTGATAGGACTACATCCATCAATGGTATAATCTTTAGAGTCATCTTCATCCTGACCAGATCGATCAACATTAATAAAATGTCTTTTAACCGTGGGTGATCTGATAAACCAATTAATGTCCAGAATGGTATTATACAAGTCAAAATGCTAGGTGGGTGCAAAACTAAGTCCTTTGGAGAGTAAAGATAATTGGGCGGCAGAAATAATATACGAGGACAAATTGAAAACTCTTACTTGTTCTGTTGCGTTTTTGAGCTCTCTTCGGATACTGCCGCGAGGTGTTTTCTTTTTCCTCTCCCCCCGTTTTTTTATTTATTTGAACGTTTAGGTTTTTTTTATAGTATGTAGACTGTGTAGGTTTATCCGTGGTTGAATCAGATGCTGCAGATTCATCAGATAGTCCCTCTGAGCTATCGGCATCGGTGGAGCTAAAACTGACTGACTTTTTAACATCTTTGTTTGTATAGTGATAGTGGTGATAGACTAGTGACTGTTGGTGTAGTGATGGACTGTACACAGAGCCAATACCATCAGCTCAGCAAGACCTAGGACTGATCTTTTATCTACACGCAAAACTGTTAGCAGGAACTAAAATTTTCAAATTAAAGTGACCTTTGTCACTACCTTTAGCATGGAATTTAATAAAATACAAAATCTGATTAAAAAATATTTACCCATGCTGTTTCAGGACGATGACTTACGGACAATCCTTGCAGAGGGTTGCAACTTCTCTTCTAGAAGGGCACCAACTCTAGATAATTTACTGTCTCCCGGTGTAGTTAATATTACCAACACTGTCCCTTCTAATACATGGCTATCTGCCAAAGGCTTCTGTAAATGTGGAGCCAATGTATGTAGATGCTGTGCCTTTGCACAACCTAGAATAACGATTGCTAGTAAGATCGATAATACAGTGTATCCTATCAGGAATTTCATTAATTGCAATACACGAAATGTAATTTATTTTATAACTTGCAATATATGTAATGAGGATTATGTGGGTTGCACCAGTCGCAGCCTTAAAGAAAGAATCTTAATGGTGTCAATCCTGATGCCAGAAACCCTGCCAATGCTGCTAGACATTTTCATTCTCAACATTGTGGTGATCTCACAGGTTTTTCCTTTAGCGGCATTGAAAGGGTTAAACCCAACAAAAGAGGAGGAGACTTAAGAAGAACTGCTAAACCGAGAAGGGTATTGGATTCTAATAAGAGATTGTATTTCCCCTAAAGGTCTTAATGTTAGGAATGATCTGATTTTAAACTATTGATGTGTTTTTATATTAGTATGTATCTTTATGTATATTCTTTCTTGTTTTTTGTGTATTTTTTATATTTTTTTGCAGTTTTGTGACGGACTGATTGCCTGGCACCTGTGTGGAAATTTTCACTTCCAGCTTGCTTAATTTATCAGACTTAGGGATATCTATGATTAAGGACCTAGGGGTCTGAAACGTTTCAGATATACACCTTATCCTTGTATTTTTGTATTGTTCCATTCTGGATGAATAAAGCTGAACATTTTAACAGAGTTCACTTTTTTCTCCTTCATTTTGCACTCGTCTACGAAAGTGGAAGACTCTTTCTCGGATTGAGCACCTGGTGGTGAGCACACCTGTTTTTTCTTTTGCATTGCTATCAGGGTTAAGTTTGTCCTGAAGGCCGGGTCCTGAACCAAGTTTTTCCAGGTCTTAGAACGAACCCTTTGAACCTGAATTTGCCCAACCTGCTCATCACTATTAGTCATCAGTGATAATCAACATTGCATAAGCTTGTATCTGATTACTACGGTCATCTTCAGTACAAAAGCATTGAGGCACTTGAGTAGCCCATTCAAAATTTAGTACAGATCTGCTGGGATCTTTTATGTCCTTAGCAATGTTCCTGGTTTACCCAGAATTCTTACAAGAACATAGATGGCTACCATTCCTGACCCACTTCTAAGGCCTCTCCTCCAGCCAAACAAGTTTGCTAAACTGCACTGATAATAGGCAATGAAATTGAAAGAGTGCTGTTGGGTATAGTTGGGTATCATTTCTTTTTGGTTTGGCTATTATCCCAAGACATGAAGGCTTCCTAAAAGTCAAGCATTGATGTAGAGTTAGTTCCCTTTTTTATTCCCCATAATTTATATTAGCTTTGTTTTTCTAACTTTTTAAAATTCATTCTTGGGCTTCCACAGGTTGACAGCATATCATTGACCATAGGAGAGGAGACTCAGTGTGTCATAGTATATAGGAGAGGAGGAAAAGAGTTGGAGGGAACACAGAGCATAATATTTTTTTTTATAACTTACATTTTTATTTTTTGCAATAATACATTGCACACAGATATGATATCAAGAACATAGAAAAGTCTGAAAATGCTTGTTTGTCTCAAAGCGCAAAAACATGTATAATGTTAAGGATACACTAATCATTCTCTTCGTACAAGTAATGCATGGGTATTCAGAAGAAAGTGCATGGTGTTCTAGATCTTAATAAAATGGGCCAACAGTAAACATATAAGAAGCAAAACTAAACAAAAACAAAAACACAGTGTGGACCCGCTGGACCACCGTAGTCGATGACATTAGCAGACACCTGGGACCAGAATCTGGGTTGGACTTGTTGCAGCATGGTAACACCAGGGCATTCCACAGGTGCGACCTGTCTGTGGTGATAGCCGAGGTGAAGTACAAAATCTGGCAGCAGAGGATCGTAAATGGAACAGGTCCGGGGTCACAATAAACAAGCACAGGGCAACAATACAAGCTTTATCAGAGGCAAATAGCACAAAGATCTAGCAGAGTATGCAGGGAGAGGCAGGCTTAAATGGTATTCTGTGAAATGGCCAGTGCCAATTAACGGGGCACTGGCCCTTTAAATCTTTAGAAGCCAGCGTGCACGCCGTAGGAGTAGGGGACGTGCGCCCACGGCCGAAAAAGAGGAGACGGGAGCGGTGACAGGTAAGTGGACAACATGTGAGAATATGGTTATGTCTTGGTTTGTGAGGTGTCCCAGATTGAGGGAGAGTAGGGCAATTTATGGGCCCCATGAAACTTGAATGTTCATTATATTCTAAAGAAAGCTAAGTATTTGGAACTAAAAAAAATTGTATATGTTCACAAGTCCATCAAATGTGCACAAAGATGCCAATCTCTTTTTTAACCTCCAGCAGTTATATGAATTTCCTGGATATATTTTTGAAAGGAGATATTGGGTATAATACCATCTATAGAGTAAATTGCAAGATGCTTCTAAGGGATTTGCACACTTGATGTATTTGTTGAGAATGCAAATATGAAATGCCGTTGATCTTCAGGGAAATGCAGTTTAAGGTCCTTTTCCCACTCTTCCTGAAATATTAGTAGTGAGTTATTAGTATCATACAAGATTGCCTTATAGACCTTGAAGAGACCTTTTGTAGGAGCTTTCATTTCAGAAAAATGGGATTCATAGTGTTGTTACTCAAAGAGTTGTTACCTGTGCTGGTCAAAGGACCTTTTGTGAATAAGAAGTCTTGTGATATCAAGTATTGGTGCCTAGTAGGGATTTCCTTTATGTCACTCTACTTATGCATTATCTATATATTTACAATCCTGACAGACATATTGCACTAGAATGTTGTATGTACTTCAGTTGCTTTTACTGTTCCATAGTGTCTGAAGAAGGTCACATAATTTACTGTGGATTGCACAATTATCAAATAAAATAATCATCACATTGCATTGAACCTGAGTGCCCAGTTGCTTGTCATGCATGGGAGGAAAACCAGCTCTGTAATAGCTGTGTATGGATGGACCATAGTAGAGCACACTTAGCACCATCAGCTGTGGAAAAAGGCTCAGGAGAGCCGAAACACATCTGGAATATTAAATGGATGCTATACTTTATGACAAATTGTACCCTTAATAAAAAGATGTTAAAAGCTATCTCAAAGTGGTGGGACCATTTCTTTCACTTGGATACACTGTTAATATCCACAAGAACGAGGTAGGAAGCAGTTTAGGTGCCGTCCATATTTGGAACTATCAGCTTTGCAGTTTTGAGCAAAAATGCCTCAATGTAGAATCCAACACGTGGCTCCAGCCAGCATTTTGTTGATGACTCTGTGCTGGGGACTTTGTCAATGCAAGCTTTCCAATATATTGTATAAGCATAGACAAAAGTTTGTTTGGTATATAGTAACTATGATAACTGCAAAGAAACATGCCAGATAGGTCTTCTGAACAGTTTGATGGCTAAAACTCTTATGTAAGCATACCAACAGCAGCGCAGAGTGACACTGACTGAAATATGGGTAGCTTTCGTGTGTTCATGTAAAGGGTTTTAATGTTATATAACATTAACCTGTTGGCTACGATCAAGCATTGACAACATTTCTGTCTCTAATTATGCCATCTGTCTATTTAAGTCAGTTCCTACGAATTATCCCAAAGGGGGCCAGGTGTTTGTACCTGTTACATGTTTTAACCAGGATTTTTTAACAGTTTTGTAAATCTATTTATACACTGCAGAGATGTGCTGACGCCAAACTGGGAACATTTTATTTAACTTCACATTTGTGTTGCTTCTTAAACTGCAATGCCAGACTCACTGCATAAACTAATTTTCTGTGCCTGGGGTTATAATTTACATTTAGTGCTACATTATTGTGCAGCAAAGTGTTTTAGATTTACAGTACTACAAAACCCTTATCATTTAAAGTAAAGTATCACTTTGCAAGTAATGTTTTGTGTGATGGTTTATTCACAATGATTTTAACTTTTATCAACTGTTATACAATATTTTTATATTACATAATATATTTAATATGTGTTATACATATGAGGACTTCTCATGCAATAATCTTCTGGAGGCAGTGGGGAGAGAAAAAATAGTCGCTACTTACACAACCAGGAGTGTCGACAGATGGACTGGATACTGTGTTGTTGGAATAGGGTAAGCAGTTTTTATTTTCTTTCTATGGTCCTTGCCCATCCCCAGGGGTTTTTCTCTTGGACTGGAAAAGCATCAGCATCATTTAGCCTATATGGAGAGGCTGAGCCCTCTCCATACAGGAATGGTGTCTGCTGTATTATGCAGCAGACACAGACTGTTAACATCCACAGGTGATGCTGGCTTTAACCTGAACGGGGTACTTAAATGCAAGAGCCACCACTGCCTTAGATTAGATTGATGTGCCTGTAACCTCCCTGTCCAGAGTTCAGCTGCTAGAAGCATCTCCAGGGGTATGATGTAATAGAGAAGGATCAAATTGTATGAGCAATTAAAAAAACAGGGGTACCTTAAAAGTAATAGTAAGAAAAAAGTAAAAAAAAAAACCCTAAAAATGAAGATCACCCCCTATCCGTAGATTTTTCCTAGAATAAAATAAAAAAATCACAAACATCCCTGCAACTCTGGTATTGATCAAAGGTCCTCTAAACTTGTTTTAAGTT